>NW_007790232.1:0-2033 GCF_000696425.1 Galeopterus variegatus
GTACCTTTCTTTTTATTTTTTAATTTTTTTCGTGAGTGTGATTTGGTTTGCCAAGTTTACATTCTTACTATGGCTTTTCCTTTAAAATCTCTAATATGTTTCTTCTTGGTTCTTTTCACACTTATTGGTTAGAAAGTGTACTAATATCATTTTCTCAATGACATCACTAATGAATACAAACATATAGATAAGTTTTGTCAGTATCTGGCAATCTTGTCATGACTGATATGAAATGAACCGTGGCCTATATCAGTATGAGGGCAAAGCTGTGTTACAGAAGTAAATTAATTCCAGTGTGTATATTGGGTTTCTCAATAATCTCCACAAAGTATTTCAGAATAGCAGTGTATTTAAATTGGTTTGTGAGAGAAGGCTCCCATCAACTGATAAATGGCTTAATATGTTATATGGAGATAAAAATTTTTTTTTTCATTTGGACTGAAACTATGTGGCTGGGACACATTGAAGTATAGTAGGAAGGACTGGGTATATCAATCATTGACCAATGTTTTCAGTGAATTTGAGCTCCTCTATAATTTGTCATGTGAGTTAAATGATGAAAAGCACATAGAACACTTAAAAGTATGTCTGGGGCCTTTTATTTGCAAATTGTGGACACACTTTTGTTCCAGGCTCCTGTGAAACTCCTTTCTCCCTGCATCACAGAGGAATCATTCTCATTTCAAGTCCCATCCTGAAATAGGTGGCCGAGCAATAAAAGGGCCTCTCTGTACTCAGTCTTCTCATTGTTCCATGTGTTTTTATTAAGTGACTTTGCCACCAATTTCTTTTCTACAGCGTTTTCTGTAATACAATCATATCCCCACTACCACCACCACCATAATCATTTCATTCTAAAAATGTATTGTATCAATAACTGCCGTGAAGGCAATAAAGTTAACTAAAAGCCTACTTTTGATTCAATTAAAAGGACTGTATGTGTGTGTGTGCACGTGTGTGTATTTGGATTCCTGTATGTTGTTTACCTCACACAGCTGAAACAGAGACTTTGAAATATGGTAAACGTCTGCTAAAGGCTTGAAGGTAAGTGACTTTGCTCAGTTGGCATGGTGTCCTGTCGTCCAGGGGCTACATAAATATAAAGCAATGATGTTAGTTTCAGGATATTTTTGTTTTTACTTAGTGTTAGCTTTCCCCAAGAGAATCTACTGAAGAGCAAAAGTAAACAACCCTAAGGGGCCTTACTCACTCATAAACATCCTGTTGCATATGAACGTCTCATTTTCAAAATGCATGATGTTTAAACTCTTCAAATGCTAAGGGAAATGTGCATATTTAACAATTCTCTATGTTAGTATGCTTGTGTGTGTTTCTGTTTTCAATTTGCTTATTTTTAGTGACAAATCAGTTTCCAAAAGGAGACTTAATTTAGTTTGGTTTTACATGTGTTAATCTATTCATTGATCATGACCAAGTTAGACTTCTGTTGTTAAAGAATACCTCTTAAGACTAGAGTTTTTCTCCAAAGCCTTGTGCCTGTGATTTAGGGGACTGTTATTAAAATGAGGTATAATTTTAAAAGAAAACAATATTGAATGTACTAGCTTAACTATTCCTCAAATTTCTGTGAGCTTATAATTATTTCAAAATAAAAAGTTTTTGAAAAGTACTAGCTTAACAAAATTGCTACGTCCACCATTTCCACTGTGATAATTTTTCATTTTATTCAACCTACTATTTGTTATTTTATTTTCTTTTTTTCTCATGGAGTCCAAAATATATCAATAGCGGTCATTAAACTACTAATGCTTCTTTTTGCTGACTCATTTCAATTATAAAAATAATGACAATTACTACTTACATAATGAATTTACTGATTTCATTGCCTAAATATATATATATATATATATATGTGTATTAAAATATATATATATATATTTTCTTCATATGATAGCTTTAACAACTTTCTGATCTATTTTACTGGGAACAAAACTTAGGCTTTGGATGAAAAGGGCTGTGTTAAATGAGGTAACAGGGATTCAGATTTTTCAGTGTTCTAAATGTACTTCCTC
>NW_007790233.1:0-2033 GCF_000696425.1 Galeopterus variegatus
GCCAGGCAGCCACGCACGTCACAGATTTTTTCTGCTTGACCTAGGATGCCAAAATGGCAAACTACCTCTGCAGGCCATGAGCTAAGAACATTGCTTATGTTTTCAAATGGTGGGAAATAATCAAAAGAAGTATAATATTTAGCCACATGTGAAAATTGCATGAATTCAAATTTCAGTGTCCCTAAAGTTTTGAGTGTCATCAAGAAAAAATTCGTGGATATTTGTTTTCTCTCTTGCTATATAAGTACTTAAATAATGTCTTTGATTTTGCTTCTTAGCCTGTAAAGCCTAAAATATTGACTACCTGACCCTTCACAGAAAATGTTTGTCAGCCTCTGTCCTAGGTTGCTTAGCCTTTTTGTTTTTTTTCCATGACAGGGAAGAGTTGAACATCAGTAGAAGACATTTGTTAAACTTATCAGAATGCCCTGAAAACTCCCCATTCTCTTCATGTGCTCCTAAATCCAAAATGTCTTTCTTTGAAAGGCTGAATTAGATTTTTAGCCTCTATTAAGCACTCTAGACCAGTGTTGTCCCATAGAGCTTTGTGCAATGATAAAGATGTTCTATAATCTGTGCTGTTCAATATGGTAGCCACTGGCCACATGTACCTATTGAGCACTTGAAATGTGGCTAGTGTGACTGAGGAACTGAATTTTCAATTTTATATAATTTTAATTTAATTTTTTAAAATTTAATTTATTTCAATTTATTTGTTTACTTATTTATTTATTCTTCTGGTCTTTCTTTTTTAAAAATTTATTTATTAATCTTTTTTTTACATTCTAAGATGTTGTTGTGGAGCAGGTAAAGTGGGGAGAGGGAAAGGGTAAGGGAAATAGGCTGGGAGGAGGAGGAAAGAGGGAGGGTGTGGTCTAGACCTGTGGCACCCCCCTCATTCTGTCAGGGGAGACCAGAGGGCTTCCAGTGGCAGCTCATTCATGCTTGGGCTGGATGCAAATGTCAGGGGGGTGTGGCTGGAGCCCTCAGCACCCCACTGCTCCAACTTGGGAGTCCAGGGCATTTCTGGTGGCAGCTTGGTGGTCATCACTGGGCTGATTGTGGATGTTGGGTTGTTGTGGCTGATGTCTTTGGCCCCCCACCACCCTGACTTGGGAGCCTGGGGCACTTCCTGTGGTGGCTCAGTGGTCATTGTTGGGCTGGTTGTGGATGTTAGGGGGGCATGGCTGAGGCCCTAGGGCTCCCCTACCTAACCCTGGATCAGGAGCCTGTGGGGCTTCTGGCTCTTTTAGGTTTTATATGTGTTCTTTGGTGGTGTTAGACCTTTACCAATTAATTTCAGAACTTTGTCTCTGATCTGTGGGTTTTTTGCTTTTTCTTTCAGTTCTGTGTTGGATTATTAGCTAGCCCCAACACTTAAACTCTGTACTGGAACTAATACGTTGTCTTTTGGTTACTTCTAAAATGGGGGAGCTTCCCGTGGGGACCAGCACTTGAACTCTGTGTTTGAGCTAAATTGCTGCTTTGCTGTTGATTCTCTGAGGAAGGTTTTTTGTGCAGCTCAGGTTTTATTTATTTATTTATTTATTTTTAAAGATGACCGGTAAGGGGATCTTAACCCTTGACTTGGTGTTGTCAGCACCACGCTCAGCCAGTGAGCAAACCGGCCATCCCTATATGGGATCCGAACCCGGGGCCTTGGTTTTATCAGCACCGCACTCTCCCGAGTGAGCCACTGGGCCGGCCCAGCAGCTCAGGTTTTAATTGTTAACCTCGTAAGCACTTCCAGGTCTTGTGAGGTCTGGTACACCTGGGTTGTGTGGAAAATCTAGTTTGGGCCTGAGTCTTTTCAGCAAACTGCACCCCTGCAGTTCTATATTCCTGACCAGTCTACACTGAGTGGTCCTGTGCTGATAGGAGGGCAGATCAGCTGTCCATGCTGTGCCCCAGTGTTCCCCCGGTGGTCTGTCTCCCCCACTACCCATGCTGCAAACACTTCCCATGGGATGGACCATGCACCAGTCCCTTGCAATGACTCACCAGCCTTTGAGTGGCTCCTTTTTTCAGTTGTC
>NW_007790234.1:0-2033 GCF_000696425.1 Galeopterus variegatus
GAAATAGTACCTAGGCAGCCAGTCAGTAAGTACAAAGGCACACACATTTTTTAAACATCAAAACTTAGGAACCTACTCTTTTGCAGCTCAGAAATGATTTGGATCGGCGCATGCCTTCCACAGAGGTCAGAGTCAGCTCTCCTTCCCAACGTGCCACATGGCTAGCACTAAAGTCAAGGAAGGATTGTGAAGCCAGGAGGCCAGGTCAGAACGGGCTGGAGTCCAGTGGGAACAAGACTCAAAGTTCCCAAGTGTAGTGAATGCTATGCTAGGGTATTAGTTTTCTATTGCCACTGTGACAGATTACCACAAACTTAGTCCCTTAAATCAACACAAAGATATTCCCTGATGGTTCTGAGGTCAGAAGTCTGCAGCCGAGGTGTCTGCGGGGCTGTGCTCCGTCTAAGGGCTCTGCAGAGAATCTGCGGCCTTGTCTTCACGGGCTTCTCAAGGCCGCCAGTGCCCCTCGGCTGGTGCCCTCCTCCTTGCATGGCTCCAGTCTCTTGTCCCCTATCCCCTCTCCTACAACTAACTCACATCCTCCTGCCTGCCTCTTCCAAGAACCCATGTGATTCCATTGGGCACACCCAGATAATCTAGCATGATCTCTCCCTCTAGAAATCCTTAATTTAATCACATCTGCAAAGTCTTTTTACCATGTGAAGTGACATATTCACAGATTCCAGGGATCAGAACGTGTATATATGGTGGGGGGGCATTATTCATCCTACCACAGTCATTTTCCCCTGACCCGGGAAAATCTGGGGAAAGCTAACACATAACCCCAGCACTCCCTCTGGCAGAAGGCAGGACAAGTGCTGAGACCCAGATGCCAGTTGGAAGGTGTGACATTTAGGGGCTCTCTCACTGAAATTGCATCAGGGAGGAAATGAGGCTGGGGTGGGGCAGGGAGGGTAGCTGGGCTCCATGAGCCCATGAAAGCCAGGCAGGCAGCGTGAGCCTGGCTTGTCTCTGACGGGCACTTGTCACTGCAATGTGTAGCTGACGAGTTGCAGGAGAAGCACGGCTCTCACAGTTTGGGGACACCCCCCCCACCCCGTGTCCTGGCTCTTTCTGGACAGCACGCCTGGTTTTCCTTGGCTCCAGGGTGACACACACCAGCTTGATGGGCCTCAGTTTCTCCTAACGGAGAAAAGACAGGGGCAGCTTTCTGGCCTCCTGCAGCCACAACGAGGTATGTTTGCTGTGCTAAAGGCCCAGCATCATATTTAGGATCAAATTATTCCTCCTAATAGTCGTTTTCCTTCACCTCCGGTGGCATGCTTCCTGGAAGTAGGGAGTGCAGGGGTTCCTGCAGTGACTAACGGATAGACTACAGAGACAGCCACTTATCTCATTTGTCATCTCGCCAAAGGAGGGCTGCACTGATGTCCTGAATGAGGAGACTCAGGAAGCACAGGGAGAGAGGCTAACAGTGCAAATACATCGTCTTCTTCCATCTCTCACTGATAGCCCAGGTGAGCCAGAGGAAGCAAGCCCAGCAGGAAGCAGCCTGCATGCCACTGGCACCCACCGATGCTGGAACTGGGGCTGTCCAGTTCTCCAGCATCTTTACCTTAAAGAGGAGCCACCCCTTGTCCAGGCTCCACAACCTGTTAACAGCACAGGGGAAGGGAAAATCAGTTCCAAATATGAAGAGTTAATCTATTCTATTCCTCTTTCTTTTCTTTTCTTTCTTTTTTCTTTTTTTCTTTTCTTTTTTTTTTTTGTTGTTGTTGTAGTTGTTGTTTTTTGGCACAGAAGCTGGCACCTTTATGGGAACGCTTCTTGTACTCAGTGTGTCTGGGTTGGCAGAACACATGACATTTCAGCTTCTTGAGCACTGTGGACCAGCTCGTGTGTATGAATGACCAAGACTTTATAAATGAACACGTTTTTGTGAATAACGTTAAAATGGAAGGTTCCCCCTATCTACTCTGCTGTGCTTTTCTTGCAATACTTCTTGGAGACGATATGCTCAAAAATTTAAAAATAGATATAGAGAAGCTAGCTATCCCCGGATCCCTCCCTTT
>NW_007790235.1:0-2033 GCF_000696425.1 Galeopterus variegatus
GTTGCAGTCGTTTGAGTAGAATAGGTAAAACCCCAACAAGCACTGTTGCCCGGCATGCCACCATCAGCACCACCCAAACTAGAAAGAAAGGTGTGAGGATGGATGTGTGTCTCAAAGGATCACAGATGGCAACGTAGCGGTCAAAGGCCATGGCCAACAGGGTACCAGATTCCACACCTTGCAAGGCATGGATGAAATCAGCACCACCCAAACTAGAAAGAAAGGTGTGAGGATGGATGTGTGTCTCAAAGGATCACAGATGGCAATGTAGCGGTCAAAGGCCATGGCCAACAGGGTACCAGATTCCACACCTTGCAAGGCATGGATGAAGAAGAGTTGGGTGAGGCAAGCATCAAAAGCCATGGAGGAAGCACCAAACCAGAAGATGGCCAACATCTTTGGAGCAATAGCTACACAGAGACCTAGGTCAGTGGCTGCCAGCACTGCCAAAAAGATGTACATGGGTTGGTGTAGACTGCGTTCTGTACTGATAATAATTAACAAGAAGATGTTCCCCAACAGAGCCACCAGGCACACACCAAGGAAGGGAAACCCAATCCAAAACTGCACATGCTCTAGTCCAGGAATTCCAATCAGGGTCACTGTCTGTGGATTCAGATACGACATGTTGCTGGATCCCATGAGGCTGGTAAATCCCGTAGTCACCACTGATTCTGATACCTATTCAGAGAAAAATTAGGGATGGTAAGGAAAAGTGGGACTCTCCTCATATTTTCTCTCAGAATTTGAAAAGCATGGATGGAAATATAATCATGTGGCTTTGAATTTTGGGGTATCAATTTAGGTCAGTATCAGAATAGAGCTCTGAGATCTTTTGAATATCTTCTCCCAAAGCCAATGTAAGTATTTGTGAATGAGGAACATGATCCAGTATTTATCACATAGAAATCATAGAAATGGAAACTGATTCTATAAGCATTGATTCTGCTAGTCTTCAGAGTCTTCTCAGATGGTGTCACAGACGCCAACATTACTTTTTTTGTCCCTATCTATCTCCAAACTACAGACACATTTCAGAATTGTGGAATATACCTGTGACACTTGAAGTCATAGTACAGAGCCCTGTCCAATTAGCTCAAAGCTCGGACTCATCAGATGGTGGCAGTCTCTCCCAGTACTTCTAATCTCTCTGGTTTAGGGAATAAAATACTTCTACTCACATTTTAGGAACTTACCCTCAGATGGGCAAGTGAGGAGGTATGCTGTTTCACATAGTTGAATTACTTCTGTGCAGGCCAATTATCCAGGTTCCTGGAAGCAATATGTAGGAGTTATTCTTTTATCAATAGTGGCTGAGCATGTTTGATTCACTGAATTAATTCTGGTCCATGAGTCTTCAAAGTGGTCGTGTAAGCAGAATGGCATAGAAGCTGATGTAAGTACTCACAGATCTTAAAGACGGAAAGTTGTGAAGACAGATAAGAGGTCAATGGAATGAAAAGGGACCATAAATTTGCATAGGATGCAGGCCACAAAATCTGGCCTATTGTATAACTCCTGTACCTTAAAGATTCTGATGATATTAATTTGTCTGGAAATGGAAAAGGGCAGTCCACTTCTGTTTACAACAGAGGTCAACCTAATTTAGTTGTCTTTTTTCATTTTACTATTACCAGTTGGAGGTGAAAATAATTTCTAACACCTTTGAGTATATGGACCCGATTCACACCCACGCTGGACTTCTGATCTTTTTTATAACTTGCCTTCTCTCTTTCTTTGCCAAACCACTAACTGAAGCTTAAAGCAACCTTATATAAATTCTCATTTTTTATTTTTTTATTAGCCATTCCAAAAGCTTAGCAATATACAAAAGTTTTATCACATCTTGCTTATGATTTTGTCACAGCCAAATACGTAGACTAAATGAGATTCTATATATTTTTCTTTGAAAGGAAAATAGAGAGGTTACTTCTGTAAAATTATAGAGGAAATAGAATGTTTCACAGATAGAAGGAATACACATGTGTATATAACTAGGAATGTCCCCAACATAATAAAATATAAAATGTTTT
>NW_007790236.1:0-859 GCF_000696425.1 Galeopterus variegatus
TGATAATATTAAGAGGTGGGGACTTTTGAGAAATGATTAAGTCATGCTCTCCTGAATGGAATTTGTGCCTTTACAAAAGAGATTGAAGGGAACATGTCTGTCCTTTCTGCCATGTGAAGACACACAGAAGGTGCCATTTATGAGGAACAGGCCCTCATCAGACACCAAAATCTGCTATCACCTTGATCTTGGACTTCCCAGCCTCCAGACCTGTGAGCAATACATTTCTATGTACATTTCTAATGTATTTTGCTATTGCAGCAGGAATGGACTAAGACACTTAACCTCTCTGAGCCTTAGGTTTCTCATATTTAAGTGTGGATTTTACACAAACACACATACACACACACACACATACACACACACACACACACACATATACACACACAACTTAGCAGAGTACCTGCCACCTACCAGGCACTTGATAGCTATTGTTTTACTACCATGCATATTATTGCTGCTTTCTCAATGATGAATTGCATGACAATCCTATTTCTGTTTAACCAAAGGCCTCAAACAATTTTGTAGTTCTATCATTGGTTAAGACACTATTTTAAATTTTTTAAAATTTTTCTGGATGAATTTGAGGGGGGAAAAAAGATACAATGAGGCCACTAGCATGATGGGAGTAAAAAACATGTAATTTCTAGAAATAATCATGAAAACCTAGTTTACCAGAAAGCATTAAGAGAACACATAGATTATTCTTCAGGCATAGTTTTGGAAAACTCTGAAAATGATCTCATGGAATATAAGAAATTCCTGCACATCAAATATGTATGAGCCGGTTTTAAGATAGTGACGGGTCTGGAGCGGCCGTGCCAGGAGACAGTGCGACCCTGAGAAGTGTGCGCTGTGA
>NW_007790237.1:0-2033 GCF_000696425.1 Galeopterus variegatus
AGCACTAGACCTATCAAATAATATGGAGGCTGCTATAATAGTAATTACTGGTTCTTACGGATATTACTACTGTAAGAAATGACTGGGCCAACAGAGCAGTTGGTTTTAGAGGGGGAGGGCATTTCAAGCTGTGGAAATAGCGTGAGCAAAAGTGTGGAGGCTGGAATGATGAGAATCTTCCAGAGACAATATGGTAATGGGGACAGCCTGTTGGTAGTATATGGGGGGGTGAGGAGCAGATGGTGGGTCAAGGTGAGGTGGGCAGGCAAGGTGGGCAAGCGAGAGGAGATGAGCTGAATGACAGGTGAAACAGTGGAAAAGTTCCCTTTATAACCCGAAAACCACTTCGGCCCCGACTGAACCTGGATCACTGCAATTGCCACTGGGTACACGGCTCTTCAGCTTGCTGGCGCCTAATCATATCTCGAGAGCTATTTCCAAGAAGCTCAAAGGGCTTTCTGGAAGTTATCTGCTTGCTTGACCCAACAGCCCCGTGTTATCACTCCCATCTCACAGATGGAAAAACAGGACAGCCTGTGGTAAACTCACTTACCCAAGATCAGAGTGTGAGTCAGTGGCCCATTATGTGATCAGATTCTAGATTTCTTCACTGCAGGCCCCTTCTGCAGTTCCTCTAGGCCAGCTTCAGCCCAGCCGGAGCCGCCAAGCAGACTGCATTTCTTTTTCCTTAAAGAGAGCCACTAAGCATCCTGATTCCTCATGCAATTTGGTTATTAGTTAGATCCTGATCTTTGATGACAAGAAGTTTGATTTATAGACAAAATATTCTCTTAGGTGCTGGCGGACATTCTGTACTTTTGTTCCTAGCATTTATCATAAAAATGTTCAAACAGAAAAGTTGAAAGAATTTTAGTCAATACCTATATACCCAGCAGCTAAATTCTACAATGGACACCTTGTTTTATTTTACTGTATTAGCTGAAGTATTGCTAAGCAGGGAGGCAAAGTTCTTTTTAATGATAGTCAAAGTCAGTGATGCTATTAAAAGTCTTTAAAAATATCTACAAGTGATAAAAAAGTTAGAATAAAATCATTAAATCTTTCAGCTCCTCACTAGTAGATCATAGTATTTGCTACTAGTGAGATTACAGTAGATTTCAAGAATGTTTTCATGTTGAGACTACATCCTAGCATAAATCTTTAAAATGTTGTGATATTTCACTAGATTTGTCTATTTTTAAAAATACAAGACACCTCCCTCCCACAAACAAAACAACAACAACAACAACAAACAAACAAACAAACAAACAAACAAACAAAAAACCCAGGGATTCAGGACAGGGAATTATGGCCTTGGAGTCATAGAGTTGGATACTAAATAGCAATCTTGAAATAAAGAAATAATTATTTTATGTCGCTCCTATGGAAAAATTTTTATGAGGTCAGGAGATAGAAACTGCATGGCCAGAGGCTTGAAGGAACCAAAGGAATCTTTAGGTCAAGTACTTTACAGTCTCTTATTTTATGAATAGGGTCTAGGGTGGCCAAGTGACTTGCTCATGGTATCACAGCAAAGGCCTTTTAGTGACAGTATTAGACCCATAATTTCTTATGCTGGAGGCAAAATTGCTGGAAAAGTACTCAAATGGCCACAGTATTCCCCCCCCCCCCCCCCCAACTAAAGATGACTTTAACTAGAGGGGCATACTGTGTTCACGCGATTTTCACACATATGCTGTCTTTATTTATAATGAGATATGTGCTCAAACAATGAGTGTTGGTTGTGACTTCTGCCACCAGAGTAGGTGCTAGAAATATCTCTTTTGGGGAGTCTGGGGGAAGAAAAGTTGGCTGGGAAAATTGGCTTGAATGTGGATCTGAACTCCCTTCATAAGAAAAAGCCTCTGCTGCCCGATGAACATGCTTTTGGCATGACCTTCTCTGCCCAATAGCTTCGCCCCCATGCCGTTGCTGAGGTGCTCATGCACGGCAGCTTCTTAGGCTCCTAGCTGTTTAACTACCGGTATTATCGGTAATATCGGGATGAACCACCTGATTAGAAGAATGAATGC
>NW_007790238.1:0-2033 GCF_000696425.1 Galeopterus variegatus
ATATATATATGCACACACAAGACTTCAAGAGCGACATATTTGTATTTCAAAAAATATTCGTGGAAAAACAGCATGGCTTAATTTTCTTTTCAGCTTGAATGTAGAGCTTTAGCGGTGAAGCTGAACTGGTAAAAAGAAAAAAAAAAATTATGACCCTTCAGTAAGGCAACTGAATGTAACGTAACCAAATTATGATAATTGTTTGGTGAGCTTTCGCTTGCAATTTCAAATGTTCCTTCCAGGATGTTTGTCAATGCCTCATATAGATGATTTCTGATTTTAGAAGGGTTAGGTGTTTTATTAATAAAATTGAAGGAGTGAAAGAGTAAGTCATGCGACAATTTTCTGAAATAATTGAAACCCATGAAGATGAGCATCTGTGGGGTGAACGAGGGTCTCACCAAGAAAATACCAAGAAAGTTGGTCTTTTCTTATTAACAGTGAATTCAGTGACACAATTAACCAGCACTAAGGAAATCCTTTTGACTTGATATTAGATCTGCATGTAGTGGGCATGTGGACAGTGAAGAGGGTGATGGGTATACTAACATTTTTATAGTATCTTCCCTCTGGAGGCAGTGTGTGTTTAACATTTGTCGATTACTTTTGCTTGGTCTTTAGAACATAAAAGCACACTTACTATGTCATGATCCAGAAATTTGGTAGCTATTCTAGGAATAGATCCGCAGCACATGTGTTGAAAGAGGTACAGAAATACAGAGAAAGCCTTCTTCTGATAATTGCTTACTATGATTTTTCCAGAGAAATTCTGGACCTATTCTGGGATTTTTTTCTTGGGACATTCCTGATAAATAATTTATGAAGCAAAAATATAGCTCAAAATAGGTGCCTAATTCATTATTTTTAGAAGAATTTGTGTTGTCATAAACAGAACAATACCAAGGAATATTCTTTCTTTATGATTCATTAATATATTCCCATAAGGAAATTAATACAAGGATTAATTTTTATATGCACTTTAACATTTTTATCTATTTTATGTTTATTTTCTGACCAAGTTGTTTTCGGTTCTGGAGACATATGGTTTTCTACTTCTGTATTTTTTTCTCCTCTTATTTGTAAATTAGTTTACTCACATATGAATGTTTTTCTTTATAGGTTGGAAAGACAGAATAGAGGGCATAACCAAAGATAGTACCCATTAAAGACAGGTATGTATAGAAACTGAATCACATGCAAATCCATACCTTATAGGAAGAAGAGGCATATTCCCTTCTAACAGGAGGGGAAGGGAAGATGGCTGCCAAAGCAGATTGCTGTAGGGTTGGTGGTAATTGATGAGAGAACTCCAGAATCTGACTTCTGTGTACACGGTACTCTGCTAAAGGTGGCTGTTTTTGTCTGTTTTGTGCTGCATAAGAGAATAACATAAACTAGATAATTTATAAGCAATAGATGTTTATGCGGCTCATGGTTCTAGAGGCTGGGAAGTCCAAGATCCAGGGGCTGCATCTGGCTAGGGCATTCTTCCTGCATCATCTCATGGCAGAAAGGCACAAGAACACAAGAGAGAAAGGAGAAGGAGGCTAAACTGACCCTTTTATGTGGAACCCACTCCTGTGATAACTAACTCACTTTGGCAATAACAGAATAATCCATTTTGAGGGTAGAGAATCCACTCATGACTGAATCATCTCTTAAAGGTCCCACCTCTCAATACTGTTGCACTGGGGATTAAGTTTCTAACACATAAACTTTGGGGAACACATTTATACTATAACAGTGGCAAAGCATGGAAGACAAAATACACAATATTTGTCCCAAAGTAGCACTAAAATACTTTAAATAATTGGCATATACTCAAGTAGCAGTACTAATATTTATTGTTGTTCTAAGAACCATGAACCAGTCATTCAGGCTTTTTCAATCATACGAGTTTAACTAACTATTCCTTCCCTTGACAATACCAAGGAGAGAACACTTTTTGTGTGTGTTGGGTGCTTATGTCCAGGAAATATGCCACGTTGAAGCAGAATTAATGTCTTATTACAATGTATTGCTGGTTCATATTA
>NW_007790239.1:0-2033 GCF_000696425.1 Galeopterus variegatus
CACCGAGGGTTGCGATCCTGTTACCGGTCATGAAAAAAGACAAAAAGGAAAAAAAAAAGTCTGGATTTATCAAAATTACCAAATTACCATCAGTCATTTGTTTTGTTTTTCTACCTGATATGTGATTTCACACCAACCCACCCATTAAATATGCTCATATACTTTCTCCCTGAATACTTATAGTGGCAAAGAGCTTACTATCTCTCAAGACCATCAAGCTCCTGTTTAAGATGGCTCAGATTGTTACAGAATTCTTTCTTATGCTGAGTTGAAAGTCACCTCTCGATGACTCCTTTTCACCGGATCCCATTTTTGCCCACCAGAACTACTCGTTTTTTTCACGTTTTTTTTCCCATGTGGCAACTATTCCCTTACTGGAAGACAATCCTTGTGTACTTCCCACCACGGAGTCTCATCTCTAGATTCAACATGCTGCATTTATTCAAGCATTGCTCAAATTCATGGTTTTCAACTCCCTTCGCCAATCTTGGTGACCTACAGTTTACCCATAGACTTCTGAAAGTGTGACACAGAATACTTCAAGCATTGTTTCTGACCAGCTTAGACTATCAAGCCTCTTATTTGGAATATCCTTCCTTTATTAATGCAGACTAAATAGGTATTAACATTTTTGGATGCCTCCCCACATTGTTGGCTTGTCCTAAGCTTACAGGAAACCATGGTTCCCAGGTTGGTCATCTGCATACATTTGCCCTTCAACCGTATCTCTGCCATCTGTACAAATTTATTGGTTTTCCGGACCCAAACACAGGCTTCAGTCTTTCACTGTTAAGTTTTATCCTGTTGTAATAAATATGTCATTATAGATGGTAGAGATTGTTTGGAAATCTTTTCTTGTCACTGAACACAATAAATATCTCTCCCAGCTTCATTTTCTGGTCTGCCATGACCAGCGTGTCATCTACATCCTTGGCCAACTTGTGATAAGTGTTGAACAGAACAATATTTCAAGAGAGACTTCTCTATGAGGAAGCCAAACCATCACTGAAAACAACATAAAGACCATGATCCATTCTAAACATTGACCGGTTCCAGACTGAACATATGAATCAACATTGACTTGATGACAAAGTAATCCAACAATTAAAGACTATTTTATTTTAGCAACCTAGTTTGTGGTAAATTGTACTTTAACCTAATCATCATAGATTGCATCAGGGTTTTTTTTTTTTTTTTTTTGATGCATTAGTGCTCCTTGAAAAAGGTTGGTTCATTTACCCAAGATTTCCAATAAAATGATTGATTCCAATGATTCCAAAGTTATTTTTAGGTCCAAGTTTTAGCCTAACATTTCTAACTGACTGCTGGATATCATAGAATTTTCTATTTTATATTATATTTATTTATGAATATAATACTTCTCTATGACAGTATAAGCTCCTTGAAGGTAGGCACCAAATTGTGATTCATCTTTGAATTGCAAGTAGAATCTAACATAGCACTTTAAACAGTAGATGATCAATAAATGGTTTGATTGAATCACTGAGCTGATATAGACAAGAGAATAATATGCTGGGCTTCAAAGAAGTATTTTAAGACCATGTAGTGCTTTGAGGTTCTGAGACAAAACAACCTCGTGAGTATATATTTTCCTTCCAGATTTAAAGCAAGCGCATGTCCCTCAGCTACAAGATCTTTGAATAAGAAGTATTTGCCTTTAAAATAGCCCGAGGCTTCTCATTCAATACAGCAAACATTTTTCTTAGTCCATTCTCCCCAGAAACAGTAAGTTTTCCATTTAACCTGCCAGAGACAGTCACAGTCTCCCAATCTGCAGTAATTATCCAACAAGATCAATTAGTATTTTAAAAAATGATACAGTCACTTGGCTGCTGGTTTTTCTTTTACTCCTATTTCTCAGCAGAATGATCCTGGCATCAATTGACATGGAAGCTGCACTGCACCAGAGGAAAAAAACTGTCTATGTAGATGCCAAAAGGAGGTGTCCTTCAGGCAGGGAGAGAGAGAGAGAGAGAGAGAGAGAGAGAGAGAGAGAGAGAGAGAGAGAGAGA
>NW_007790240.1:0-2033 GCF_000696425.1 Galeopterus variegatus
ATTTACTACCCTTAAATAAAATCTCTGAATTACTAGCCACCTGTCATTCCGAGTTTTGTTTGTTTTTGGTGTTGTTATTTGGGACATGGGAAGAAGTAGAATGTGTATATGGGTGTGTGTGCATGTATGTGTGTGTGTCACTCATCTGCTTTTTCTTTTTTTTCCATTTGAACTGCCATAGATTCTGACAGTGTGAAAGGTTATGCCCCACTCAGACTCTTATCAGAAGGTTCTGTTGGTCATGTTCTTTGTAAAACTGTAAATATCTTCTGGCTACAGTAGCACAGGTGATTTTTGATGAACCAGTTCAAGTATTCTCTGTGAAAGTTGTAAAGTACAAGGTTAAAAGTTAGAAATTTGATTAATTTGTCAGGAATTGGGTCCACGAAACTTTATATTTTTGTTTGTTTTGTTTTGTTTTGAAGTAGTATTGGAAATACAAAAGCATATTATTTGCCTGGATGTAATCTACTGCATTGTTGATAATAACCAGAGGGTGTAACATCAGCAGTATTCTTTACTATGAAAATAAATACCAAAAAAAGGGGGAGAGGACAAAATAGACAATTTGTTAACTAATGATCACACTAACCATCACTTAATGCTTAGTATCCAACATTTCTTGTTTTATAACAATAACCTCACATGTTGAAGTTTAAAGTGTCTTCTCTGAAAAAAAAAAGCTGCAAATTCCATGTGATCTTTTAAGTCAATATTGTTGTTTTTCATTCTTTCTTTTCTAATGTAACTAATTTTCATTTACTTAGTTTTTTCCTGAAGGCTATTTTTCTAAGAAGATGGTCAATTAACGTGGATGTTAACTGTTAATAAGAATGAAGGAAAGAAGTTTTCCAAATATTCAACAATCAGGAACATAAATGGCTGTACCTTCACACATTTTTATGCTCCAGTAGCATGACGTCTACCACATATACATGCTACAAGTGAACCAGGCCCGGATCTATTTCTCTAAACCTGTGAAATGGCCATTACAGGTATTGTTCCTGAAATCTAGCAAAAACCTATTTCCATATCAGAGACCCCTGACTAAGCCAGAAAGTATAAAATTTTCAATCATTTGTTCTTTATGCTTTCTCTTACAAGGAGAGAGAACGGTGAATGCCTTTCTGCTAACTGCCTTATTCCGTAGACCCCCACATTCAGTAAGAGATGAAGGAAATCACAAAACCAATTTTATACATAAGAATCCATTTTATTCATATGTCTTTGCCTACCATCTAAAGGTTAATTACTGGTGAAAGGAACCTTAGCCAGACAATGGTCATCTTTGCCGTAACTAGAAAGAAAATTTCAGTTAACAATTAACTTAGGAACAATACTATTGCAACCAGTGACTTGCTGACTCACAATTCCCCTTTTTTAAGTAAGTCATAATCATTCCAAGGTGAGGAACTGACATCATCAATTCCTTGGAGTTAGCAGAGGAATCAAGAAACTGCCAGGGGATGAAATCATGCCCCAAAAGGATACCTTGCAAAAATTTATTTCTGTTTACCTCCCATTACACCTTCTTATATTGATTTACTTTAGATGTTGCGCACCTAAAATTAAGAATTGAAACTAAGTTTTCTTATTTTTCTCACCTTTTCTAATTGATGGCCAATAAAGGAATTCCAAGAGAAAGGCAAATCACACTACCTGATTATTAACTCACCTGCTTGCCTAAAGTAAAATTGCATCCACATTACTTAGAGGTATGAGTCAGGTATTTTATGTTCCAGTGATGATTGACTGAGATTACTGTCATTGAGCTCTCCTTAGGAGATAAAGACTCTGACCCCAAAATAACATCAAGGGCTTGAAGCTGACCAATCCACCAGCTATAGACTCCATGGCACCAAGGCACCCAGTCCATCATGGGACCCTGGCATCTGACTCAGACCCTCTGCTGCTCCCATGACCAGCCTCCCCCTTTGCCTAAAGGACAAAACCCTTACCTTGCCTTCCTGCCTCTTCCCCTTTGAAAGTCCCAAAACAGGCATCAGAAGGTGAGATGATTTTAGCCTGGTCAC
>NW_007790241.1:0-2032 GCF_000696425.1 Galeopterus variegatus
CCAAGTCAAGGGTTAAGATCCCCTTACCGGTCATCTTTAAAAAAAAAAAAAATATATATATCTATATATATCTATATATATCTATATATATACTTATATATACTTATATATAGAAATATATATATGTGTACAAAAATATATATTTTTATTTTTTATTATACATACATGTGAGGTACAATGTTGATTTTCAATAATTGTGTAGAATGTGGGGTGGTTAGGTCAGTGTAGTTAACTTATTCATCATTACAGTACACAGTCATTCTTTGTGTCTGTTAGATATAAACCCTTTGTTAGATATACGTATTATTGATTTCTCCTCCCCGTCTGTGGCCTGCCTTTTCACTCTGTTAGTGCTTTTGATAAATAGAAGTTTTTAATAATAATAGAGTTTGTTATCAACCTTGTCTTTTATGGCTAATTCTTTTTGTATTTTAAGACTTTTTAACTGCTCAATTTATGAAAATAATCTCCATTGTCTTTTAGTAATTAAAAAAATTTTTTTTTCTTAGTAATTTTATTGTTTTTTTTTCCTTCACATTTAGCTTTCTTATCAACTCAGACTAATTTTTGTGTGTATGAGATAGGGATCAACATTTGTTTTTTTCCGCATATGGATATCCAAATGGTTTATTGCCCTTTATTGAAAGGACAGTTTTTTCTCAACAGAATTGTGCTGGCATATCAGGTGATGGTATGTAATGGTTTGTTTCTGTACCCTGTTATGGCTGGCCTCATAAAATGAGTCTGGGAATTTTTTTTTTGTTGTTGTTCTAATAAAGGATTAGTGTATGATTGGAATGATTTCTTTGTAATTGCTTGGAAGAATTTATTAACTATTCCAAATTAGAAGGGTTTTCCTTGGGGGAAGTTTTAAAAACTGGGATTTGATATTTTTAACATTTATGAGATTATGTGTATTTTCTTTTTCTCATGTGTGGTTTTCAAGGAATTTGTATCATATGAGTTGTCAAATTTATTTGCCTAAAGACATTTTAGTTAGCCTTCTTTTCTCATTCCTGGTCGAATTCCACTGTGTTCAGAGAATATACCATGTATGATTCCAATCTCTTGAAGCTTTTTTTTTTTTTGTGGCTGGCCATCTTGAAGGTTTTTGAGACTTGCTTTATGGCCCAGCTAATGGTGTGTTTCTATAAATGTTCCATGTGAACTTTAAAGAGTATGTATTCTGTGGTTGTTGGGTACACTGCTGTATCTATGTCAGTTAGTTCAATTTGGTTATTTGTTCCAATCTTCCATTTACTCTCTGATTTTAAGAAGATATGTAAGAAAAGGGATTTCAATTAGTGTTAATTTCTTTTATTGTGAAATTTTATTGGCATTTAATAAAATTTCATGTGTTTAAAGACCATTAGCGTTTCTCTGTGAACTGTTTATACCTCTTGTGTGGCTTGCCTTTTAACTCTGTTTATAATATTCTTCACTGTACTGAAATTTAAAATTTTGTTTGTCAAGCTTATTACTTTCCCTTTTGTGGCTTTTGCATTTTGCATTTCTTAAAGTTTTTCTCTTTCATAATTTGTAAGCACAGTCACCTATATTTTCTTCTAATACATGTATAATTTATTTTTCATTTACCTCGAATACATTTTCTGAAAAAATAAAAGATTGTTTCTATATAATTTATCGGATAACATTAATGATAACTATTTACTGGGTGACTATAACTTACTAGGCATTGTTCTATATTGGTTTATATATATTAACTCATTTAGTTCTCATAATTTTATGTGGTCAATGCTTTTATCCCCATTTTACAAATGAGAAAACTGAGACACAGGAGAGATTTAGTAATTTGTCTGAGGTTATTGTATCAGTCTGGGAAAGTAGGAGACAGAAACCACACAGTAGTTTAAACAGGAGGAGTTTAATATAAAGAGTTATTAAGCAGTATAGGAGAGTAACTATATGAGTATAAATATGGAAAGAGAACTCAAAGTGCATCCTAGGGCAGAGGGGTAATACTCAAGGAAGCATAAACTTGGAAGTGGGTTCAGACTTTGTTGAAGAAGAT
>NW_007790242.1:0-761 GCF_000696425.1 Galeopterus variegatus
GTTCAATTGGTCTAGAGTATTGTTAAGATCTTGTGTTTCTCTGTTGATTCTTTGCCTAGATCATCTGTCCAGCATTGACAGTGGGGTGTTCAGGTTCCCTGCTATTATGGTATTAGTGTCTATTTCCTGCTTTATATAGTATTAGTGTCTATTTCCTTTTTTAGGTCTAATAGAGTTTGTTTTATGAATCTGGGTGCTCCAACATTGGGTGCATACATATTTATGATTGTTATGTCTTCTTGATGCATCAGTCCTTTTATCATTATTTAGTGACCTTCATTATCTCTTTTTATGGTTTTTTGTTTAAAGTCTATTTTGTCAGACATGAGAATAGCTACTCCAGCTTGTTTTTCTTTTCTGTTTGCCTGGAAGATCTTTTTCCATCCTTTCACTCTTAGTCTATGTGAGTCTTTATGGGTGAGGTGGGTCTCTTGAAGCCAGCATATAATTGGGTCCACCTTTCTACTCCAGTCATCCAATCTGTGTCTTTTGATTGGGGAATTTAAACCTTTTACATTAAGAGTTGTTATTGAGAGGTGTTGCTTTATTCCTAGCATTTTATTAGTTGTTTAGTTGTCTTAGGTGTCTTTTGTTCCTTGCTTTCTGTTTTGCTATTTGTTTTCTGTGATTGTTGGCTCCTTAGGTTGCAGCTAGTTATTTTGTTCGTTGGTATTCTTTTCATGATTGTCATTTTTATTATAGTAGTGGGTTTTTATTTTACTTGGATTGTTATGTCCGTGGTAGTTATTTTCCAGGATCCA
>NW_007790242.1:1606-2032 GCF_000696425.1 Galeopterus variegatus
TCAGATGGCCCTTAGTGTTCTATATGTGTGTTTGCCTCGGGACTTGGGCCTTACCGAGAAGTTTCCTGTCTGGTCAGCTCTGGGAGTTCTCCCTGATCCTTGAGTTCTGGCCCTGGCAGCTGGATCCTGTCCTGCCGGCCCAACAGGGTGTGTGAGATCTGTAAGTCTCTGCCTCGCTATCTGGGCCTTTCCCTTCTCTGTGTGCACACGATGGGGCCTCCCGGAGGGTGCGTCTTTTTTTCTGAGACTCCTCCTCCTTTGCCGGACCCCTCCCCTCTCTATGCACTCAGTACAGGTCTGGGGCGTGTCTTCTGCAAACCTCCTCTCTCAGCCCCGCCCAGCCCCAAAGGGGTCTCAGGCCTCCGCCACGGACACTGTGGGTGTTCCTGCAGCCCTGGTCAAGGTCCTCTCTCGGCCTCCCACCTT
>NW_007790243.1:0-2032 GCF_000696425.1 Galeopterus variegatus
AGAAATTCTCTCTTCTGCTTGTTCAAGTCTGCTGGTTAAACTCTCTGCTGTGTTTTTTATTTTGTTGAGTGAATCCCTCAGCTCCACAAGCTCAGCTACATTCTTTCTCAAGGCATTGGTTTCTTGGTACATTTCTTCTTTCAGATCCTGTATATTTTTTCTCATTTCATTGTGTTGTCTAACTGAGTTTTCTGGTATCTCATTTAGTTTCCTTAGAATACTTACTCTAAATTCTTTGTCTGTCATTTCAAAGACTTCCTGTTCTATAGGACCTAATGCTTGAGAGTTACTATTTTCCTTTGGTGGCAATGTACTTTCTTGATTTTTCATATTTCTGGTATCTTTCCTTTGGCATTTTGTCATTGTGGCCAGGGGTATCACAGTCCACCCATTTCACCCTGATGTCTGGTTTGGATCCAGAAGGGACTGCCACTTCTAGGCAGCAGGAGCTAGCCTGGGCCAGAAGTCCTGCCCTACCTGTCTTCTCTTGCACAGCTGGATCAGGGTGAAGGGGCCCTGAGGCTCTTAGGACTCTCCTGGTGGTGGGGACCAGCCTGGACCAGGAGTCCCACCCCACCTGCCTTCTCCAGCTGGGCCGGCTCATGGTGTGGGAGCTCTGAGCCTCTTAAGTCACTCCCAGAGGCAGGGACTGGCCTGGGCCAGAAGATTTGCCCCACCTGTCTTCTCCAGCTCAGCTGGCTAGGAGTGTGGGAACCCCAAGGCTGTTAAGTCTCTCCCAGTGGTGGGACCAGCCTGGGCTGGAAGTCCTGCCCCACCTGTCTTCTCTGGCCTGGCAGGCTCAGGGTGTGTGGGCCAGAAGCTCTAAAGTCTCTTTACGCAATGGGGAGCAACCTGAACTGGGGTCCCATGGTGCATGGCTCCCATCTGCTCCAGCGTAGATCTCGGGTCCTCTGTTGCTGCTCCTCAATAGCTGCAAATTGGTCGCTCTGTGGGAGAGAGCAACAGCAGGAACTGACTACTCCACCGTCTTGACCGGAACTCTACCAGTCATCTTTTATTACACACTCCAGGTCCTGAAGCCACGCAGCTTCTCCCAGAGTCCCTCCAAAGGAGACCAAAAGTCATGTTCACACTATGGACACAGCCAGACATCCCGGTGGAAAGGGCGAGCTTCCTACAACTCCACATTGTTAAACCAACAACTCAAGGTATAACTTTGCCTAAAATAAAGGAACCTGCCCAAAGGCTTTTGGAAAACTGCAAGTAGAATAATTGCCTTGGCAACAGAATGATTGTATCAGTCAAGGTTCAATCAGAGAAACAGAACAGTAGGATATATGTGTGTTTACAGAGAGAGGGAGAGAGAGACTTATTACAAGGGATTGGATTACACAATTGTGGGGCCGGCCAAACAAGTCCTGAGGCCGTAGGGCAGACGGTCAGGAAGGGAAGGTCCCAGGCAGCTGGAACCCAACAGGCACGTTGTCCACTGGCAGGACTCTCTTTCCCTCCCCAGGAGAAGTGTAAGGCTGCTTTGAAGGCCTTCCAACTGATTAAGTCAGGCCCACTCAGGATAATCCCCCTAATATCAAGTCAGCTGATTGTGGACTTTAATTCTAGCAGCCAAATTCATTCATAGCAGCATCTGGATTAGTGTTTTATTGAGACTGTGGTGACTGTTGCCCAGCCAGGCCAAGCTGATATATCGAGAAGCTCTCACCACCATCACAGATACCTATTCACCAAATACTCAGATGAGCAGAACGTCAGAAAGGGAAAGAGAGAATCATTGGTGCGAAAGCGCTTAAAGTCCATTATGTGGTTTTCAAACGTTATTTACAATGCAAGAGCTATTTCAAGAGACACCAATGTTCCAGGCATATTATTGGATGTAAGTGGCTATATTGCTGGATTCAATTTGCTAATATTTATTAAGAATCTTTGCATCTATTTTTATGAGATGCAATGGTCTCTAGCTTTCCTTTCTTGTAATATCTCAGGTTTCAGATGTCAAGATTGTGCTGTTAAAAGTTAGGATAGCAGTTACCCCTGGGTGGATGAAGAGGATGTA
>NW_007790244.1:0-834 GCF_000696425.1 Galeopterus variegatus
CTCATCAGACCAAGCTAATCATTCTAAGTATACTCATCAGACAGAGCTAATTGATCTAATTAAACTCATCAGACTAAGCTCATCGATCTAAGTAAACTCATCAGACTAAGCTCATCGATATAAGTAAACTCATCATACCAAGCTAATCGATCTAGCAAAAATAATCTGACCAAGCTAATCGATCTAGGAAGTACAATCAGACCAAGCTAATCTATCTAGGAAAACTAATCAGACCAACCTTATCAATCTAGGAAAAATAATCAGACTAAGCTAATCATTCTATGTATACTCATCAGACAGAGCTAATTGATCTAAGTAAACTCATGAGACCAAGCACATCGATTTAAGTAAACTCATCAGACCAAGCTCATTGATCTAAATAAACTCATAAGACCGTACTCATCGATCTAAGTAAACTCATCTGACCAAGCATATAGATCTAACAAAACTCATCAGACCAAGCACATCGATCTAAGTAAACTCAACAGACCGAGCTCATCGATCTAAGTAAACTCTTCAGACCAAGCACATCAATCTAAGTAAACTCATTGGACTGAGCTCATCGATCAAAGTAAACTCATCAGACCAAGCTCATCAATCTAATTAAACTCATCATACCAAGCCCAACGATCTAAGTAAACTGATCAGACAAAGCATGTCGATCTCAGTAAACTCATCAGACCAAGCACATCGATCTAAGTAAACTCATCAGACCGAGCTCATCGATCTAAGTAAACTCATCAGACCAAGCACATCGATCTAAGTAAACTCATTGGACTGAGCTCATCGATCTAAGTGAACTCATCAGACCAAGCACATTGATCTAAGTAAACT
>NW_007790244.1:1496-2032 GCF_000696425.1 Galeopterus variegatus
CATCGATCTAAGTAAACTCCTCAGAGCATCCTAATCAAACTAATAAACTCATCAGACCAAGCCCTTCGATCTAAATAATCTCATCACACCAAGCTCATCGATCTAAGTAAACTCATCAGAGCATGCTAATCAAACTAATAAACTCATCATACCAAGCCCTTCGATCTAAATAATCTCATCACACCAAGCTCCTCGATCTAAGTAAACTCATCAGAGCATGCTAATCAAACTAATAAACTCATCATACCAAGCCCTTCGATCTAAATAGTCTCATCACACCTCGTACATCGATCTAAGTAAACTCATCAGAGCATCCTAATCAAACTAATAAACTCATCAGACCAAGCCCTTCGATCTAAATAATCTCATCACACCAAGCTCATCGATCTAAGTAAACTCCTCAGAGCATCCTAATCAAACTAATAAACTCATCAGACCAAGCCCTTCGATCTAAATAATCTCATCACACCAAGCTCATCGATCAAAGTAAACTCCTCAGAGCATCCTAATCAAACTAATAAACTCATCAGACCAAG
>NW_007790245.1:0-2032 GCF_000696425.1 Galeopterus variegatus
TTCCTTCCTTCCTTCCTTCCTTCCTTCCTTCCTTCCTTCCCTTCTTTTTAGCACCTAATTATGATTGAGGACATGCAGTATTTCTCTTTCTGTGCCTGGCTTATTTCACTTAATGTGATTTTCTCTAAGCTCATTCATGTAGCTGTGAATAGCCAAATTTCATCCTTTTTTATGACTGAGTAGATCCAATTGTGTGTATATGCCACATTTTTCTTATCCACTCATCTGGCTCCTCTTGTCTCCCTCACCACTAATAAAACTAGCACATAATAATAATAGTAGTAGCAATAGTAGTAATAATAAAACTTAAATAACATGCTTTACAGAGGAACAAAAGGAATGAAGGTGATGTAAGGAACACAAGGCCTGAGAAAGAGAAACTAACACTCAATACACTATGACTAAGTCTAAATTCCATCGTCCTGGCAGAGCCCCAGGTCTTGACCCCTGGCCATCTCCCTCAACTGCTCTCAGCTTGGTGCCATGTAGCTAGGGTACATTTCTCGAACCAACAGGCTTTACCCTGACACAAATTTTAATTCAGGAGTCCAGAATTCTCAGTCCTTCTCAGATTGTATGAAAGGTTTTCTAAAAAATTAAATAATTTACTCTGATAGCATTTTACCCTGACACAAATTTTAATTCAGGAGTCCAGAATTTTCAGTCCTTCTCAGATTGTATGAAAGGTTTTCTAAAAAATTAAATAATTTACTCTGATAGCATTGTCACATAGATGCCAATATTTTTTAAAAATTACATTATTATAGAGAATGTTTAATCGGTAAATTTTGTCATTAATTGTATCTACCCAGGGGTCAGAAATATTTTGTGCTATTTTTTCTCTCTCAATTTTAGTAGATATAAAAATATTTAACTTTGTGTGTGTGTATGTGTGTGGTTAAGCCAAGATGATAGATATCTGAGGAACATTCTACATATACTATGTGAAAATTTCTTTAGCTCTTCCTGTAAATAAATAGAAGGCTGAGTCCCTTTAAATGGCTTTTCATTCTTTGAGTTACAAAGTTTATGAGACACCCCATTTGTAACATAGTAATAAATCCAAACAGTTTTCTGAGAAGGATAATGGGTTTTAAACTCTTTTTAAAAAGTGAATTAAAAAATGTCATTTGTATCTCTCAGACCTATCAAAACCAATGACTGTCTTTACCATTCTTAAAAAAAAATAAAAGAAAAAAATAGTTTACCTACACATATACAAAATCTTACAAAAATTGTCAGCATAATTCTCTTAGTGTAATATAAGTGAGAAAGTAAAGGAAATAATTCATACTAAAATACATGCTACAGCACAACTACAGTGAATATACCTTGAAGCACCTGTATGTGAACTAGGCAGATAGAAATGCAGACACATCCAGGAGAGCTTCACTAGTGCCTATCTACCACCTGAGTGGTTTGCCTTCAGAAATGTGGCTCTCTAAAATGCTTTGCTATTGGTAAATTTCTAAACAAAGTAAACTTTGGTCTTCTCTATTTATAAAGTAGTTGGAAAATTCAGTGTAGTATGTGCTAAACTTGATTGCAAAATAGATATAGCTAGGTGTGAAAACATTAAACAAAAGAAAGAAAATTGAGCTAGAACCTAGGCTTTGATAAATTATGAACAGGTATTTTACCTACATAGATGGAGGGCATGAGGAAACACTTTAATATTTGGGACTTCCCTGAACTTTGCAGAGCATTTATTTGAGCATCCTTGTTGCCTGCTACCGAAATGTTATCAGTGGACCCAAGCA
Organism: Galeopterus variegatus; assembly: GCF_000696425.1. NCBI lineage: Eukaryota > Metazoa > Chordata > Mammalia > Dermoptera > Cynocephalidae > Galeopterus > Galeopterus variegatus. The sequence goes on from NW_007790245.1 coordinate 1,761, forward strand.
TTGTAAAAACAGAAAAATCAATCACTGTGAACAAATTTTCAAAGGACCCTTGGGGGCATTTATGCAAGTGCAGACTGCTGATATAAATAATTAAGGGTAAACACAGGTTATTTTTGGTGTTTTGAAAATAAAGGACAATACCAGAAATGAGAAAGAGTCTCTCAATCACGTCACCTCTCTTGCTCTCTCTCCCTCTTCCTCTCTCTGTCTCTCTCTGTCTCTCTGTCTCTGTCTCTCATATACAAAACACACACACACACACACACACACAC
>NW_007790246.1:0-2031 GCF_000696425.1 Galeopterus variegatus
GGTGGGCCACATACATTTTTTTTTTTTTTTTAATGAATGGAAGTTTGATTTTCCAGTTTGCTGCCCAGTCATAGCTTTTCAGATGCCAAATATGCCAGTTATGCCCCGCAGATGTGTACAGTTGCAGCTTACAAATATATGTTAGGTGGAGAGTGGTTTATGAACCTCGAGACTCATGAATTCTAGTCTTTAGAACTCTCGGTATAAACATAGTTAAAAATTGGAAAGGGAGAGAGAGAAAACATTCTGACCTTAAACTACCCATGATCAATGATCCAGACTCCTGCTAGCCTGTCCCAAGAGAAAGTTGAAACCTTTTGAAAGGGAAACTCAAGGAGACAGAAGCTTTTACTTAGACAGAAGCTTTTACTGACTTTCCAGTAGAGGTAAAGATTCCAGGCCTAGGTTTGCTGTGCAGGATTATTTCTTGCTAAGTCTATGTGTGGACAGACAAGATGAAATGGAGGGCAGTAGAATTAAGTGGACACCTAAATCTGCATAGACCATCTCAAATAGGTGTTCATAAAAATATCTCTCCCTTGGTGGATTTGAAAAAAATAATTCAGGTTATTACTTCAACATCATGCTGTAGGTTGCCCAGTTTAGTTAAACCCGAGGAACTAGAAACTTCATTTCCGGGGAGGAAAAGTCGAATTCCATATCAAATTACTCTGAATAAAATAGTGAATACAAACTCACTGATCGACTCTAGTTAGCGTCAGCCTTGGGCTGAACTGTGAACTGGTTCCCATTTCTTTCCACAGCCCACCGCCCTCACTCTTCATGTCCCTCAACCCCCAACAATAGGGACCCTCCATTAAAGCTTGGCAGCATCTCAGGCTGGAGAATATCCCCTTGCGCAAACTGAAACTTACCTATGAGTTCTCTTCTCTCATAAACCAATAAAATAATTTCTGTTAAGATGAGAACAGCTGAGTATGATCCACCTCCCAGATAACAATGTTTTACTCCCAAGGAAGAGTACAAAAAAGTCATAATCCTCAGAACCAAGGCATGTTGGCAAGGAAGGTATTTTTAATTGGGAGATGGGCATGTTCAACTCTTCTTATCCACTGTCTTCAAGCAAGTATTAGAACATTCCCTGAGAGATGGAAGCGTAAGGATGAACTTGCTCTATTCTGTGCTGTAGGGTTTGAATGACTGGAAATAGAGCAAAGGTAAAGGAACAGGTGTTAAAAATTGGCATCTTTTATTTAATAACCTTGACCTGTTAAATAGAGAAATACATACAAACATATTTTGTACAGAAAGAAAAATGCTAACATGCCCCAATCACCTGCCAGAGACACTTTATAAACCTCGAGTTTGGACTCGCTTCCACCAGCTCAGGACTTCAGAATGGGCAAGGCTTTACCACATGGACCACAATGACTACTGTGTATATGGAGAGACAGTCTTCAGACACACACTGTGTGATTGCTGGAGGACATAGCCAGGCAGACTAGAATACAGAAACAGGCCATGGTGAGCTCTCGGATGAATTATCTTGGGCTCCCAGTTAAGCCACAAATCAAGTAGGTAGAAACTTTCTTGTTTCTATGCCTCTCCTTTAGGGATCTAATTCTTAGTAAAGCAACTCAGAAAGAAAAAAAGAATGCTTCTTTGTTTCTAGGACTTGGCCTTTTGTTTTATAATTAATATAGATTCCCACCCAATGCATAAATGTTTAAAGCATCATTTATATTGCATCGCCCACTTGTTAAAGTTTAAAATGTTGCAAATAGCCAACAGTCTGTGCTTTAGTTACAAGTAAACTTGCTCACCCCACGGTCTTAATCTCTGGAAAACAGTGGCATAAATGAATCTCTGGGTCAACTTTGTATTTGCTGCACGTTCTTTGCCATTATGAAATACGATATTAGAGCATGGTGATGGTGCTGATAACACCAAGGACAAGGGTTTGGACCCCCATACCACACCGGCCAAAAACTAAGAAAGAAAGAAGACAAAAAGATCTGGTTTTAAGTCAAAGCCTAGCTTAAGATATTTTAAGTATGTACATACGCTTGC
>NW_007790247.1:0-2031 GCF_000696425.1 Galeopterus variegatus
TATAATAATTTAATCTTTTTAATTCATCATACCAACAGGCTAAAACAGAAAGTATATAATTATCTCAATAGAGGCAGAAAATGATTTGAGAAAATTCAACATACATCAAACTAACAAATTAGGGAAAGACGTATATTTTCTCAACTCCATAGAAGATATCTGAAAATTCTGCAACAGCATTATACCTAAGGCTTTCTTTTTAAGATTGGGAAAAGGGGTTGGGGCCTGTATTAGTCCATTTCTGTCGCTTATAACAAAAATACATGGAACTGTGCAATTTGTAAGAAAATGACATTTATTGCTTACAGTTTTGGAGGCTGGGAATTCCAAAGTCCAGGAAACACATCTGCTGAGGGTCTTGGTGGTGGCAACAGAGACCCAGGGGTCTCACAGGCAGAAAATGGTGGAGCAGAGAGAGATAATTCCTCACACACTCTTCTTTTAATGCCCTCAGAACCACACCCCTTACCACCATTATTAATCCATTCACTACAGCATACTCCTACAATCTAATCACCTCTTCAATGCCCCACCTTTTAATTACCATAATAGGATTTTCCACCTTCAACAGTTACAGTGGGGATTAGCCTCTATGAATTTGGAGAGGACATCCAATCTATAGTAGTAGGGCAACTGGAGGATAAGGCATTACTGTTTTTCCTTATGGAAAATTTTTAGAGTTACTTTAATTTTTATTTTTTAAGCGTAGTGTTATTTTGTGTATGTATCAAATGTATTACTTTAATAAATATAAATTTAATTAAAATAGTGCTGTGATTGAAGAACATAATGAAATATACCAAAGGAAGTGAGCTTTATTTTTCCTACATTTTAAAGTGCTTCTGGATCTGGTATCTTGAAATTATTTTTGAACTGGGATCATAATTTTAGCATTAACTTTTTGCATTATGAACCTATAAAGTCTGGTTTCCTATAAAATATCAAATCCAAGAAAAGAAAATGAAGTCCAAAAAAAGAATAGGACATGAATCCACATAAAATGATCTAATAAAAGTCTAAACCAAAGCCCATGACTACACAGGGGGTCTAATCTGCTTAGTGAAAAAAAGATGTGAAAAATGAGATTGCCAAAACAACATAGGAAAATAAACCTGTTCTTCCCAAGCTGTCACTTTGGGATAGAGCTGACAAGCTGATTCACACTATGTTGCTTTGATGGATTACAGCTTTATGGATTATTCTCAGGAACATGTGCATTTTAATAAGCAAAAAAGACTAAACCAGAAGTAAAGTAATAAAGACAGGATTTCAGGCACCTACACAGGTTTATGGCAGAAATCTGGGGTGGGGGGGTGGGGGGTTGAGAGTTTGCTGAAATCCCCCAGATTAAACAACTAGGTAAAGAGCTACTTGGCCTATACATCTGCTTCTTGGGAAAAGTGACCTAAGTGATATAAAAGAAAAACAGTCCACTTATTTTCCTGTGTCCCAGCTACTAAAATTTCACTCTACTGTAAAATGCAGTATAACTGATATTTCATTTTCAATTTCAACTTGTAAATTATTTCTATAAGGGGAATGTTAGAGCAACTGAAAAATCTCAAGACCTAAAATTTTCAGCTTCTGCAATCAAGTTTTACTTCCTTAATCCATGCAGAGCCAGGTATTTGTAGTGTAATGCAGGTAATTTCATTCATAATCATGAACTGTGTATTTAAGTAATCACTTCTATGCATAATTATTCACTCTGGATGAAAAGCTGTGCCTAGCTTTTCTGGGGATATGTGCACATTTTTTCCAAATTCAAAACCAATCATAAATGCTTTAAAACTTCATTCTGAACTGATTTCTGCTCTTCGATAAGACAATGCTGATTGTGTATGAAATTGGTTCTTGGAAGCAAATGGGGTGGGAGGGGATAGTTCCTATGGAAGTGTGGCTTGACTGCCCATAGTACCCATAGCCTATAACTATTTGTGACCTCATTAACAATAATGTCCACTGATTCTGTGAGATCAATAATCCACCTGCACTATTGGCAATCCCTGGGACACTGCAAAGTACTTCCTA
>NW_007790247.1:7283-7549 GCF_000696425.1 Galeopterus variegatus
TTTACTGTGATATACCAGGAAATTGAGAAACATTGGGACAAATAATCACTGGAAAAACAGTGGGCTAGCTGGCTATTGCTAAGCTATATTGATGCTTCGGATAAAAGGTTGAATAAGATTAATCAGTAATTAAAAGCTAATTGTGAAAGCAGTGGTAGGGCAGAGGGAGTTGATGACCAAGCTCAGGACTTTATCATAAGATAATATAAGCTCCAAAGAAAGTTTCAACCAAGGTAGGTCTGCTATGCCAACATCAGGATCAGGAC
>NW_007790248.1:0-2031 GCF_000696425.1 Galeopterus variegatus
CTTCCCAAGCGGCGCACTGTAGCAGTGCGCCACCGGGCCGGCCCATGGAACAGATTTCTTCTTAACAGAGACATCGTCTCATGTTCTTTACTGTCCCCAGACTGTCTTCCTCTGCTAGAGCCCTGAGGGGAAACTATAGCCACCTCTTTCCCTTCTATTCTTGAATCACAAACTGGCTGTTTTTGACTCAGATGCTAAGATTGGTAAGACAAACAGATGCACTACACTGCAGCTATTAAAATCTTCTAACATCTGTACTGAGTCCATAAAAAAATTTTGAGCCATCAACTTTCCAGCTAAAAAGAAGCCTGATTGGAAAAGTTGGAAAATGTTTTCAAACATAAATAGAGTTGGCTTTCACTTGATAGGTCACTAGAAACAGAAATAAAACTATGAGGTAAGTAAATTTTATCCTTGGCCTTTTTCAATGCATCTGTCATATTCCCACTGTATTAACTTTCTTTAAAAAGTAGGTCACTAGAAACAGAAATAAAACTATGAGGTAAGTAAACTTTATCCTTGGCCTTTTTCAATGCATCTGTCATATTCCCACTGTATTAACTTTCTTTAAAAAAAAATTATCCTACAAAGTAAACAAAGCATTGACTTTTTTAATGCAAAGTTCTGATCATGTCACGCCTGTGCTAACAATCCTTCAAAGTTAACATGCAATTTAGAACTGAAAAATATAGCTGGACTTAAGAACTCATTGGATGAGTTTAAAAGCAAACTGGACATAGAAGACAGGATTAGTGAATTTAAAGGAAGATCAATAGAAACCATTTAAACTGAACCACAGAGAGAAACCACACTGAAAAGAAAGATTATGTCCTAACGTGGGACATACTCAAATAGTCTATACATGTAATAGAGTCCCAAAGGAGAGGAAGGAGAGAGAATAGAGTAGAAGCAATATTTGAAAACATACAATTGACAAATTTCCAATAATTACAGAAGATATAAACTTACCAATTTAAGAAGCTCAACAATCCCTAAGCCAGATAAATACAAAAACAAAAGAAAACTCCCACCATACCTGAACGCATTGTAGAAAACACCGAAAAACAAAGAATGAAAAAAATCTTAAAGCAGCCATAGGGAAAAAAGCCCATATTTAAGGAGACCTGTAATAAGACCAAAGAGCTGACTTTTCAAAAGAAACTATGTGTGGCAGCCACGGAATTGCACCCCTCATATCTCTTTAAGAGAACCTATCCTGCTGTGGGGAGCATATCTGACTGACAGCTGCTGTACTTTTGGATCCACTGAAAACGTCATGTCAAGTCACACTTCCCCTGGGCTGCTTCCAGCCAATGAATGAGTGCGATGGAGCTATTAGAACTGGGCTATTTTGGGAGATGCAAGACTTCTCAAACAGGCAATTTGGGCTCAGGGGATCTCCCATGGCCTGACCAAGAATTTCTCAGAACTATCTGGAATCTGAGGCTCTTTGACACAATCCTTCCTTCTCACTCTTCTTTAACAGGTGCCTTGTTGTCTGAAGGTTCTCGTTGCCTGCTCCTCTCCTTCTCCTTTTATCCTTTACAAGCATTTCCTCCCAATAAATCTCTTGCATTTTTAATCTTGCTATCTTCTTTTCATTGAACCTAAACTGACACTCTATGGAAATCAGAAGGCAATGTAATGACATCTTTAAAATGGCAAAAGGAAAAAACCTCTCAATCTAGAATTATATACCAGTAAAAATGTTCCTCTCAAACCAAAACGAAGAGAACTTGTTGCCAGCAGCACAACATAGAAGTAAGTACTAAAGGGAGTTCTGTAGGCAGAAGGAAAATTTTCTCAGAAACACAGAAAATTGTGAGGAAATGAAAAGCACTGAAATGAATATAAATGTGTGGATAAATATAAAATAATATTATTTTCAAATTTTTTTCTATGTTTTAAATTCTTTTTGGCTTTCTTTTTTTCTTAAAATAATACCAACACTTTAAAGTTAAAATGATAATACGTCTTTTGGAGCTCAGAACATATAACAAAATGTAAAGGTATAAGTTAAGAGATGGGGCA
>NW_007790249.1:0-2031 GCF_000696425.1 Galeopterus variegatus
GTAAAGTCTGAGAAATTTTGAAGCAGAAAAGTCACATTTAATAATAGAACTTTAGTTCCTACTGTTATTACACTTTTCTCCTTCCATATTCACTCATGGCCCAAACCTTTTTTTAAAGTGCTTTTTTAAGTAGAATCTGCAATAACTGTAGCAGTAACTGGTTCTTTTCCTTCAAAAAAACCTATAGAATCAATGCTTTAAATGGCTGATCCATAGTTGTTGTTGTTGTTTTTTTTTTCTATCAAGGTACTTACATGTCAACTCCAAAGCAACAAAAGATTCCCTTTTTTCCTTCATTATTTAGTTTCTGTAGTGAACCAGGCTGCATGATGCTATCCATTCCCTTCCCTGACCTTGGACTACTCTTCCAAGAGAGAATAGGAGTAGAAGGATGAGTCCTCCCAGTGGTACCCTTCAGCTTGATCAATAAGGGCTCAATAGCCATGCTGAAGCATGATGGCAGTTCCCCAAGTAACTAACACATCATCTATTTTTGGCTCGTATGGGGATCTGAACCCTTGACTTTGGGGTCATCAACACCCCTAACACATTTTAAAATACTCGATGGCAGTTCCCCAAGTAACTAACACATCATCTATTTTTGGCTGGTATGGGGATCTGAACCCTTGACTTTGGGGTCATCAACACCCCTAACACATTTTAAAATACTAGTTAGACAGGAAGGTGGAGCCTTAAGTCCTCGAGATGGCAAAAAGTGTCATAAATTGCCCAAAGTAATTTGTAGAGGTTCTGTTCATTTACCTTTTTTCTTCTACAGACTAAGGGTTAAAGTCTCTTCTATCTAAGTCTTCAGAGGGATTTACACTTCATTTTATGAAATGACCCAAGATTTTTGGCCAACCATTCCCTTTTTCAGTCTCTTGGGTCCTCTTGTATGCCTGAGAATACCAAGTATTTGGAACCTTCTTTCTCATATCAGCCTTCTGTAAACGACCTCAGCAGGTGGAATAGTCAGGATCTTTGTCTGCTCTTTTTTAACTGAATAGAGGGGAGGCAAGACCTTAAGTCTTATTTGGTCAAAAATTGCAAGGGTTGGCTGGCTAGCTCAGTTGGTTAGAGCATGGTTTTGGTAACACCAAGGTCAAGGGTTTGGATCCCTCTACCAGCCAGCTGCCACAAAAATTTTTAAAATTGCAAAGTCACATCTCAGTAGAGAAGCACCAAAAGGAAAACTAGTTTGGAAGGATTCATTGTAAATAAAAATAGTAACTCAACAGCCCTTACTTCAGGGAAGAGAAGGTATTTTAAAGCTAGTGTATTAAAGTTTCTCCTGTGACTTCAGTGTTGAATGACTCTTGCAAAGGACTTCTTGAAGGCTTTTTTCCCCACCAGGCGGGTTTTGGCAGATAGACTGCACCTCTGCCTGAGAAGTTGCCTGAAAGAGAAAGGAGCATGTGTTACAGGCATGAAGTTGCAGAGGAACACACGACAGCAATCACCTGCCTTCATTTTATTTATTTATTTATTTTTGGCAGATGGCCAGTATAGGGATCTGAACCCTTGCCTTGGTGTTATAACACCATGCTCTAACCAACTGAGCTAACTGGTTAGTCCCTCTGCATTCATTTTATAACTAAGATGACTACTCAAATTGCTTTGATGCAAATACAGGGACTCTGCCCTTGACATATCTACAGTGAATTCTTACTAGAAAATCTTCTGAGTTAAGTACTACAAACATTTTGTTGAAGAGAGGAAATTTCAGAGAAAGTACAGTCTAGTTGTGGACTTATGAAGAGCACTGGGCAGTGGCAACCCCAAAGTGGGCACCAAGCCCCACTGTGCTCTCAGTCCCTTTTTATCATTCCCTGTTTGCTTTGCCAAGGGATCAAAAGAAAGTTGTATTACTTGTTAACTCTCCGAGGCATATTACCATCTGTACCCCTAGCCTATTATGGAAAGCAGTGGTATGGGAAATTTGTGAAGACACTTTGTGGGGATGGGTGCAGAGTGTTATCAGTAACTGTGTTTCTGTGGGCACTTGGTGCTGTCCAGACATGCTTGGAGATG
>NW_007790250.1:0-2031 GCF_000696425.1 Galeopterus variegatus
TTCTTTCTAGCGGTTCTTTCCTGCTGCTCCACAGCAGTGGGTTGGCGTTGCCAGCTGCCACACTGAAGCCTCAGACCACCCATGGGGATCAGGAAGCCTTTTGAGTCTCTGTTATTTTTCAGAAAAAAATCTATGTGAAGACAGAGACAAAGAGAAGCTTTATGCTATATGTGTTTAATACTCTTTCTTTCCTCCTCTGTCATAAATAAAAGCAAGAAGCAACTTCCAGTAGAAGAGGAGATGAAGGATATTAAGGAAAAGCAGGCACTAGGCCAGTACTCATAGTACTCACTCTAAGTACTGAGCACTTTTCCTCTCTGCAACTAATGCAGAAATAGTTATTATAAAACTAAAAAGGCAACACAGTCAAAAAGAGCTTTAAGTATATTTTTCTCTAATCCCTGTACTTAGCAGAGTGCCAGGAAAATGAGGGATCCTCAATAAATATTTATTGATTGAATAAACACAGATGATTCAGTAACTTCTTGTAAAGACAGGCATTTGAGAGAGAATATTGAGTAACTAGGATGGCCCCTCAAATGACTGGCTAACCAATCCCAGTTGCACTGCATCAACTGAAAATTTTTAGATAATTTTCAAGATTCCCAAAACCTGAGTACCTACAGACCAAGGTTTCCTTTTTTGTTTGTTTCCATCTGAGATCAGACCTGCGTGTCACCCAGTCTTTAAACCATGAGACTGCATTGCTCATGAGCTGTTCTCTGCTACTATGCATCAGTGCTTATTTTGCATCATAACTATGTTGGGTGCACACAACTGCAATAAAACACTCAATAGATGGCTCGACAGCATAATAAAGGGGTGTCTTAGTCTGCTTTGCTGCCATAACAAAATTCCACAGACTGGGTGGCTTACACAGAAATTTATTTCTCTTGGTTCTTAAAGCTGGGAAGTCCAAAATCAAGGTTCCACTGACTCTGTTTCTGGTGAGAACTCTCATACTGGCTTGTACATGGCTACCTTCTTGCTGTGTTCGCATATGGCCTTTCTTCAGTGCACTAGCAGATGGACAGAGAGAGAGCACGCTCTCTGATGACTCTTCTTATAAGAACATTAATTCTACCTGATCAGGGCCCCACCCACATGAACTCATTTAACTTAATTACTTCCGTGGAGGGCCCATCTCCCAAAACAGCCACACTGTGTGTATTCATTCAACTTATGAATTTTGGGGAGACACGAAGATTCAGTCCATAACATTCAACCCCTGAACCTCCCACAAATTTATGTCCTTCTTATGTGCAAAATACATTAATTTCATCCAAACAGCCCCAAAAGTTTTAATGCATTTTAGTTTCAACCCTAAAGTCTAAAGTGAGTCTTATCTAAACATTATCTAAATCAGATATAGGTGCAACTCAAGGTAAAATTCATCATGAGGCAAAATTTCTCTGCAGCTGTGAACCTATGCAACGAGGTAAGTTATGTGCTTCTAAAATACAATGATCAGACGGGTATAGCACAGACATTCCTATTCCAAAAGGAAGAAACAGGAAAGAGGAAAGGGGTGATAAGTCTCAAGCAAGTCTAAAACCTAGCAAGGCAAATTTCATTAGATCTTAAGACTTGAGAATAACCTTTAGCTTGATGCTCTTCCATCCAGGCCCCCTGAGATAGCAGCATCACCCCCACAGCTCTGCAGGGCAGCCCTGCCTCATCTGCTGCGTGGGGGGGCCCTACCCTCAAGACATTGTTGGGTGGTCTCACACATAAGGCTCTGGGGAGCAGCAGTCTAGCCTGTAGGAACAGAGGTGGCGGTCCCACTCTTTGAAACTAAGGAGACATCCTAATAATCTCTGAATCACCTTTCTTTCTGAATCACCATCATTCTTTCCTTTTCTTGAAGGATAAAACATATCTACAGCCCACTAGCTCTATGGTTCCATCCTATAAAATTTCAGAAGTCTGAAGCCTTCTTTCCTTCTGCATTACTTTCTTTGCCCCCTTTAGTTCAAACTGGCAGTGTCTCTCTTTGTATAATCCTTTCTTTAATCCTGGGGGCTGCTGAGA
>NW_007790251.1:0-2031 GCF_000696425.1 Galeopterus variegatus
AAAAGGAAAAAAAAAAAAAAAAAAAAAAAAAAAAAAGGGCTACCTAGTTTCCTCTGGCCCTTTAAATAAAGTCTGTGATTCCATTCATGAGGGCAGAACCCTTATGACCAAATCTGTTCCCATAGGCCACACCTCTTAATCATGTTGCATCAGGGATTAAGTTTCAATGTGAATTTTGGAGGCGACACAAACATTCAAACCATAACAGGGTTGCCTATTAGTTATGGGTCTGGGATCCAGAACCGGGCAGCATGAATCCAGAATTGGGTGGCTTTGCTTTTCATTAGCTGTTTTACCTTGGGCAAGTTACTAACCTCATTGTTCACCAGTTTCCTCATGTGTACCGATAGAGTTGTTGGTGAAGATTAAGCACTTAGAATTTTGCTAGGTATGTGGTCAATGCAGTGAAACATTGAGATAATATACCCTGTAATAATGCAGATGTGGATGGAATGTGATTGGCAACTGGCTCCCATTTTCTGCAGCATCCTTACTCCAGTCTTTTCATTAATGTCATATTTTATAAGATTACATATTTTTTGAATCTTACATATAGCATTATGGTGGAATTTCCCTGTACTTGCTATATTTTAGCTCTCGTTACTATGTCATTTTTCCTGTCACCAGGATTCCTGTTTTTGTTTCTATTTTTGCCTTTGAGGACATCTGTTCTTATTTCTTATGTAGGCATCACCTGCCTGACTTGCCACCTAACTGTTACTACTTGAATACTCTGCCACCCTGACTGTGCTTCTGACTGCTGCCTGTGATGTTTGCCTTGCTCAACTGAATATGTCTAATTCCTTTCCTGATTTTGTCATCCAAGTGCCTACCTCCCAAACTAAAATAAGGCATGAGTCCTTAAGATTCACCATCTGCTATGAGGAATTCCAGATCACCAAGTTCATTGGAGTGATAAATTAGTTTACTCCAGAAACTCAGAAATATATACCTTCAAAGTATGGACTGTCTTTCAGTATCCAATAGTTGTCAATAAAACTCTTTGTTGTTATGTGCAAGATACTAAAGGGTCTGAATATCAACTCGACCTTTTATTAGCTCTATGATTTAGGCCTTGGTTTTCTCATCTGTAAAATTGGGATATTTAGACCTGTGGGGAGGATTTAGCAAAATAATGTACTGAATAATTACACATGCAAAATGCTTTATGAACATTGTATTATTTAATGACCAAAACAACACTCTGTGTTAGGTATTATTGTTGTGATTCAATCAGAGTAGACCTTGCCATTCTTTCTATACTTTCCTTCCACTTTCCTTTAATATATCTTCAATTATTTGGATGCTCAGATCTTATTGATGAGCTTCTTGAACAGGAAGAGTTATGCTTTGGATCATGCTCTTACTCCTAGTCATTAAATAAAACATATTTTTGGATAAGTAAATTAATATGTTTCCTGAAAGTAATTTTATAATGAACCTATATCACATGGAAACCCATCTTGGAGATTAGAAATAATTATATTTTCTCTATTTTCTAAAAGAACACTCAAGTTTGGAAAGGTGCAAAAATCCTATAAATGAGAATGGTGAGAGCGAAAGACACTGACTACCAAAGATCATTGTTTCCATTGGATCATTCTGGACTATTATTTTCATCTGGAAAAAAAATGCACATAGTTAAAAAGAAACGTCATTAGAAGGTTGGCACATCTTATATCTACTTTAGTCTTATTTTGAAAATTGACTTAAAAGTCCTTTAAAAAAACACAACCATAATAGAAATGCCACACAGTTGAAAAAGTCAATAATATAATCAAGCATCAGAGTCACAGTCTCACTGGGGTGGGAAAGAACTTCAGTAATCATCTAATCAAAGTCCCCCAAGTTGTAGGTGAGGGGACTGAGCTCTGGCTATGTCATATACCTTGCTCAAAAGTCACACATAGTGCATCGGAGCTAGGATTAGAACCTTGGTCCTATGTCCTTAAAAATATATGTAATATTGGTGGATGTTGAAAACAGTAGTCCATAAAACTTTATTTATTATTTTGGCAGTTGGCCAGCATG
>NW_007790252.1:0-2030 GCF_000696425.1 Galeopterus variegatus
AAAAAAAAATCACATGCCTCTACCCCAGAAATCTCTTGGCTTTTTACCAACACTTAAGCTGGTTGGGCAAGGGTCGGGGGAGGTTTTCTCATTGGAATTACTTTTGATTCATTCTGAGCTTGGGAGGCAGAATCTGTGATATCAGCACTTGACTGATCAGGATCTCCATGAAGTCAAGAACCTTTTCCAATTAGGTTTGGTAATTTCACAGGGTATGACAATGCAGATTGTCTCATCCCTCTGTCAGTATTAAGAGAAGGCCTCGAGCTCTGTCCAGGAACAGGGACTGCATGAGGGATGGGCTAGGGCAGACCGAGGCTGGGTGTGGGGAACGGAGGGAAAGTGATGTCAGAGCCTGCGATGAAGAGACCGCTGCAAACAGAGAACAGTCTGGAACATGAAACCTTCACAGACAGGTGGAGAGCAAGGCCAGAATCTGGAATGCATGTCAATACCAGTGGCTGGCAGGTGGCTCTGGCTCAAGACTCCCCATGACTCAGTCATTCCAGTTCTACTGCTGCAATTTTTACCATATTTGATAACCAATGTTATTTCCTTAATAATTTTCTCTAAACTAATTTTTTTATAAATTAATTGATCACGACACTATATTAGCTTGGTGATAATAAAATTTCAAATGCCATATCAATAATATTTTTCTAGCGTACGTGAAAATAAATATGCAGCTTGTGTAAGAAATAAGAAATGGCCATCCTTATACTATCTACAATCATCTCTGACACTCTTCCACTTACATCGCTACCAATGGAACCTTACTTTGGAAAATGCGAGACTAGCTGATATGAGAAAGGAAACCATCCCTCTGTGTTGCCAAAATGCACTGGAGGAAGCTGTTATCATTTTTTTTAAAACCACAATTTGAGGCCGCTAATTTATTTTTCTACTTATTATGAAGGTTATTAAACATCAGTGATTTAAGAAAAAATAATCATAAATATGCACCTTAGAGAACATGGAACTCTAGAATATATAATGGGATTTATCTTACTATTTTTAATTAATTCATGTACATTTATGCTTTTATTATAAAATGTATGCAGCTTATATGTGCTTTGGGATCATTTTAATAGAAAGATTGCCTTGAGATGATCATACTTTTCTATTAAAGAGGCAATTGTTTTAATACATAAAAACTTTTCTTAACACAATGCTTTAGAAAATGAAATTTTTAAAAACTAAATTTTATCATGCTTTAATAACTGATAAGAAATAGCGATGTACATCTCATTTCCCAAGACAGTTTCCTTAAAATCTTAGTGCTGCAGTATATCTCATTACCAACGTTTTTTGCAATTCCTAAAGCAAACTGCAAATATATACAGGACAAAAACTACGTGAGTAATACATCATCCCACAAGTGATAGTGTTCTGCAGATTACAGACACTAATTCCATCATGAAAAATAAAAAAGAAATTAAGTCAGTTTATTCTGCCAAAAATCTGTTGAAGGTCTTATAGCTTCTCAAACAAGCTGGGGGGGAAATACACTTTTGCCAAAGTGTAAATATGCCCAAAATACTCTGTGTTTTTGGGCAATTAATAGGAGAGTATTCCATGCATTATGAAATCACCTGAAGCAGGTCATGCAGATTGCTGGATTGTTTTATTATTTGGCCTTTCAATGATATCAACTCTAATTTCGAGACATCAGTTTATTTAGTGGATTGAATCAGTTTACTTTAATCATATAAGAAGATTAGTAATTCCTGGTGTTGGCCACTGTGAGTGGAATGGCCACCTGCCCTCTTACTTATATATGTGATAACGTGATCGCTTGTCTCTAAATGAACTACACACACACGCACGTATGACGTATTATCCAGCTGACCAAGACTTCCATATTCAATTATACTCTTATATGTTGAAAAGACACGTGAACAAGGCTATCCCTCCTAACACTTTAGATCAGAAAACAATTTGGAATTAACCTAAGTGGCTTACAACAGTTACACAGTTAAATAAATTCTGGACATCCACGTATTGATTTCAGTGGATAAAGTCACTCTATA
>NW_007790253.1:0-846 GCF_000696425.1 Galeopterus variegatus
CCGCTCACTGGCTGAGCGAGGAGCGGGCGCAACACTGAGGGTTGCGATCCTGTGGCCGGTCCCGGTCCGGTGCGGGCGCGACACTGAGGGTTGCAATCCGTTGCCGGTCACGAAAAAAGAGAAAAAGGAAAAAAAAAAAAAAATTGTGTCTTTGAATGTTGTGGACCTTTTACCAAAAGACGCACACATGTACAAAACTGTATGTTCACTTCCAGTAAATTTGTTGACCAACCCCCAGAGCCATTCATAGACCCCAAGGGTGTCCATGGACCCTAATCCAGTAAACAGATATCAGGTAAAAGAGACAGAGGCCCCACATTCCAGTCCTCGTCTTTCTGTACCTAATTAGATGGCCTCAGGGAGATCCTGCTCCGCTTCTTACTCTTAGTGAGACCTTAGGAATGGTGGTGTCCATAGGCAAGCAAGAGAAGGGAGGGGTGTCTGAGATCAGAACTGGATCAGGCTCAGATTCAGGGACAAGCCAAATGTATTAAGGATCTCATAATGATAGTTTTTAAAGCCTTGTACAAAGAACTTTGTTGATTTTCCTTATAAAGTTCAATTTTTTAATATTTTGGTTACATATTGGAGGAATTATGTGGAATAGGAACACCATTGCAACATTTAAGATTTTCTAAATTGGTCTTGATTTGGTCTTGGCATGTATAGGTTAGGGTGCTGGGAGCTATGGGAAATCACAGAACACACAGGATCAGCTTGTCATATCTTGGAGCATCGGTAGCTATGTTATGGGGTATAATGTCACATTCACATTGATTTGATTAAATAAAGCTCAACCACCCCAGGGAGATTTTTTGCTATTAGCAGTACTTTAGTGGGAAAGTT
>NW_007790254.1:0-2029 GCF_000696425.1 Galeopterus variegatus
AAAAAAAAAAAATTGGTAGGTAAAGTCTCCATTACTTAGGTTGTATGAAGAAGATAAATAGAAGTATTAAGCCCTTAAGAAGCAGTAGTTTGGTAGAAATCATTAGAAAATGTCCTGTTTCTCTTATTTTCTAATAAGTGAAATAACACAAAAATGTGGTTTAAAAAGAGCTAATTAATTTTCACCCTACTCCTTCACAACCCTATCTGCCTGAGATAACCAACTCTCAACTTTTCTTTCTGACTCAGCATCATGTCTAGATCAGTTGCTATAATATGCTAGAGATGTAGCTATCATACTGGTTGGGAAACAAAGGCACGGAATGTGTCTTCTTGAGGAAGTTTCCTACTTCTGTCTTTTTTGGTCATTTGTTTTTCTCTCATAAAATAAAAACAGAATACTTGCTCCTTCTAATTTATCCAATCTCTTACTCCGGAACTCTCCTGTACCAACCAGTAATGCATTTAGCACATCTGCCCCCTATCAAAGCCTTCAGAGGCTGGCTAATTCCTTCCATAACAGCCCCTATTTTCCAAACTGTAGTTGGCTCTAGATAGGCCAGTCTATTTGAACTATGGGGATATCTGCCTAAATGTCTTTTGCTAACACTGCTACCTTAGTTTATACTGTTTCAAGATAGCAATGTCCTCTTCCAGTGACTCAACTCACGTCCTAATTTTTCAACACTGCATTACTACAAAGAAATACTCCATCTAGTTCACACAATCTTTCCTTTTCAAATTTGCAGGCTCCATTTGGGAAATGCACAAAATAAACAAAATAAGAAAACTGAGGTATACAGTGACCTGCCCTAGGTCACAAAGTCAACAGTGAAGGCAATGGTTCTCAAACCTAGGAGTCACAGCAGCTGGCTAATTAGCTCAGTTGGTTGGAGTGTGGTGTTGATAACACCAAGGTCAAGGGTTCAGATCTCCGTACCGGCCATCCACCAAAAAAAAAAAAGAAAAGAAGTCAATCCTAGGAGTCATCAGAATCCCTGCGGAACAACCTAAAAGTACAGTTGCCCTCACTCAAATTCTTGTCCAAACATGTCTAAACGTGGAAATACAGTCTCCTCAATTAAATGGTGAACTCCTGCAGGGATATGTTTTCCTATCCTCCCTGGCATCAAGTATACTCACTGACTACTTACTGATTGCCCCTAGAGAGTGAAAAATAGAAATGTCTTTTTAAAATCAAATCCTCAGAAATGAATAAAGAATTATCATTATCTACTGGAAACTCACTATTCACTTATTAGTCATGAACTTCCCAGACTTGGACAGATTAAGAAATAGTTTTATCTCACTCGACTCGTAAAACATGAACCCATCTATTTATTTCGTTCTATAGATTCAGTGTAGACACCTCTAGGGGAACTAGTGAATTCTCATTACAAAATTGCACCCAAATTTTGCCTAGTTAGCCTTATGAAAACACAGATTACAACATGTTGAAAACAAGGTTACAACATAATTCTCCACAAAAGAAATCAAATTCTACAGTATTCGCAATAACAAAAAAGTGCATGTCTAGAGCTACCCGTCTGCTGCCCACTGTTACTTCAATATAAACATAAAAACAAGAATTCTTTAAATGATTTTGAAATATTGCACTTTTGGTCAGAAGAATAACTCAGCAGTGGGCAATTATAATGTGACAATCCCATTTTCTCACGATTCTATTATTTCTTTACAATTATTCCATTAGGGATCCACTGTAAATTATATAAGTACGCTAGGGATAATTTTTTTTTGTTAAATGTGTAAAACGGAACAAAAGGAAAAGGAAGGGAGTGCTAGGAATGTTCTGTATCTTGCCTTGGGTAATTGTAACAAGGATATATATACACAGGGATGCACACATACACACACACACACACACACACACACACAAATTTATTGAGGAGTATGCTTTAGAGTTATACATTTTACTGAATATGAGTTACATCATCATAATAAAAGGAAAAGAAGAAAAATATATAAAGCCAGGAGTGAGAGTAGTATTTAAAATTCCTTAAATTTTCTAT
>NW_007790255.1:0-2029 GCF_000696425.1 Galeopterus variegatus
TTTTAAGATAAAATTAAATAAATAAATAAAAATCGAAGCTTGTCCGGGTGCGGTGCTCAGGATTGGATTGCTTTCATCGACATTGTCTGTGAGCCCCAGCACGGTCCCTGTCGCCCCCAGGGTCCCCCCCACCCCATTAGCATCTACCCTCATGTCTCTCCGTGACGTCTTTGAATCCATTCTGCACATCTCCGTAGCTACGCAACTATGAAACAACACATCCTGTGTGTGCTTCAAAACGAACATTTAAATAAATGGTTTTGTAGGACTCACTTGGCAACCTGCTTTTATTTGTTTATAGTTTTTCACCCAGCACTGCTTTCTAAGATCCATCCGTGCTGTACATGGTACATTCAGCGCACCCCTTTTCATTACTGTCAATATTTCATCCAACAGATATACATTTTGCTCGAACATTTGGGCCATTTCCAGTTCCTCGCGGTTATAGACAAAGTGCGATGGACATCGCCGTGCATGCTGCCTTGTGCACGTGAGGATAGGCCACGTTTTCCTCTAACTTCTTTCTTCTGAAAATGTTCAAACCTGCAGGAAAGTTGAAAGAACATATAATAATCTTCTGCTTTCCTTTTACCTAAATTACCCAATTACTTAATTTTGCCATATATGCTTTCTCTCTAGGTAGACAGATGGACACATACGCACATACATACATGTATGTATGTGTTTGGTTTATTTTTTACTGAACCTTTTAAAGTTGTAGACTTCACACCTAAATATTCCATGACGGATTTCCTAATAACAGTCATTCTCTTATATAACTACATTGTGATTGTCACACCTATGACAACGAATAATTCTATAGTATCATATAATAGCCAATCTAGAATATGCATGTTTTTATTTTAATAAAGACAACTAAGTTATCTCCAGAGCATCTGTACTGATTTATTGTTCCAAACAGCAGTGCATGAAAGTTTCAGTTTCCCTGCACATCCACCAACATTTTCTTATTATCTGACTTTAATTTTTGCTACTCAGATGGATGAAAAGTATCACTTTTACATTCACACTTAAAAAGTCAGCCACAAAAACATGTAATTAAAGTACAATATTTTATTTTAACGGTCAAAGTGGAAATTAGATCCCAATTTGGCTTCCTGCACAGGGCAATGAACTCTATTTTTGTGAGCAATTTGGAGCAGGATATTCGTATTTTTCTGAAGATTTAGAAGGAAATGTAATGCAGCTCCATGCTTCATTTGTAAACATAGACCTTTCAGCCAAAGATCTTGTCAGAGAATGTTTTGACACAATTATCTTGGGGATCCAAAATCTTTTCAGGGAAGTATTAATAGTTAATATTTAAACATTGATATAAGATGGATGACTTTTGAATTAAAATAGCCAACAGGATATGAAGCCCTCACATTGAGAGGAGGAAGGAAACAGAACAGACTATCCCTGCTCTCATCACAGTAAAACCGGTATTAAAACTTTTACAAAATTTGTAGCAAAAACTCTTAGGTTAAACTTTGACAAGTAATAGACATGACATGAATGTAAACAAATGAGGATAGAATTTTGTTTATTTTCTTATGCATGAGTAATAAAAACAAACACTGTATCCTTACTACCCAGTGATTACCACTATTAACATTTGTAACTATAATTTCAATTTAGGAATATTTGTGTGTGTGTGTGTGTGTGTGTGCACATGCAAGCAGAAAATAATCCGGATACCAGTGATTACCACTATTAACATTTGTGACTATAATTTCAACTTAGGAATATTTGTGTGTGTGTGTGTGTGTGTGTGCACATGCAAGCAGAAAATAATCCGGATCACCTTTACCTTAAAGTAACACTGACACATATTGAGAGTGTACTCTGGGCTAAGTGCTGGTATAAGTGCTTCCATCTTATCATTCCCATTTTCCAGATGAGGCCAGTCGAGGGCTGTAAGGTGAGGCAGGAGGTAAGTGGCAGACCTAGGATGTGAGCACAGGCAGCCCCTCTTAACCTCGCTGTACTCCCTCCCAGCCAGGTAGATTTTATTCATTTCTTTCTC
>NW_007790256.1:0-2029 GCF_000696425.1 Galeopterus variegatus
AGAATGTCTTACCACATCACTATCATAATTGAAAAAAGATGCGTAATCAAATCCAGTTAAAGGTAATCATAATATCACTGATTAATTCTGAGCAAAACAGGAATTTTTATTTAATGTTATTAAGTTTGCAAATAAAATGCTTTAGTAATTGTATGTCATTACAAATGCAACCAAACTAGTCAACTTTCCATCAAGGAATTGGGTTTAAAATTTTCAGTCACAAGTTTTGCTTCTTATGGTTGCTTGACCATCTCCTGTCATTACTCCACTAGCCAGAGCTAACATACGACAGTACTTCAAAAAGTTTGTAGAAAAATAGAATTAAAAGGTAATACTAATATTTCCATGAACTTTTTGAAGCACCCTAGCATTTTCCCCAGCACCACTAATGGCAAACTAAGCTGAAGTTCAAAGAATAAATGAACCAATTAAGAGTTAAATAACTTTTCTAATTATTTTCAAACTTGAAAATTGCCATCTTTTAGAATATAATCAGCCAAGAGGAGGGAAAATGCTAAATGAAAAAACAAAGCTAATTCAATCATAACGGATGAATGGAAAAGAAAACAAGTATCTCTCAGCTTGGAAAAATAATGATGATAACTAAAATCAATCTATTTCATTATTTAACGCATTCCATTATAAGTTAGGTGTGTGTTACATTTACTTCTAAATAGAATAATTGATCTTTCTTGACTTTGAAATATATTCACTTATTAAAAAACCAACTAAGTAACTAGTTTATTGAACCCATCATTAACTTCACACATTAATACATTCTTTCTTAAAATTCCCTCACTTAATATCTCTTTAGTGAAATATTCAGAATGTAAAACTTTTAATTTAAAATGTCATCCTACTTTATTCTTTAAAAATCAAACTGTCTCAAATATACAAGGATACTTCAAAAAGTTTGGGCATAAATAGAAATAAAAGATAACACAAATCTTTCCATGAACTTTTTGAAGTGCTTTCATATATACATACATATTTCATTGAATATTGAATTATCAAGCATCATCTGATCATTTCACTCATGAGTCTCTTTTCTGGCCATTTCCAATCTTTTTTCAGCTTTCCAGCTGCAATACCTTTTTCTGTTTCTTAAATATGCCATATTCCCTTCTACCATGGGATCTTTGCCCTTTGCTAGAAAGTTCTTCCTCTATTCTATGCCTCTTTATTTCCTCTACGACTTCAGTTTGAGAGTAGCTCAGGTGTCACTTTGTTAAGGAAGCCAACTGTGTTCCTTGACTAAGTCATTGTCCCTGGTTTTGCCCTCTCAAGGCCCTCTAGCCTTCTACAAAAGTCCCATGACTGTAACTTTTTAAATAACTATGAATAATTGTTTAGCATCTCTCTCTAAAGAATCACTAATAAAAATCACTAAATTAAGAGGCTGTTCCTCTTCCTGAAGTAGCTACTCACACTTAAGTTTGTGGAGGTGTGAGCAATGAAGCCTACATAAGAACTTGGAGAGTTTCCAAGAGAAATGTTTCAGTTAAATACATAACACTGCAAAATGAAATCTAACATTTCAAACTCTAGCTCCTTCAGTGCAAAGCTGATCTAGGACGATCAAGCAGGCCACCCCCAAAATCCCATAATTAGTCAAAAGTCCAGGCTAGTAGGCCACTGCAGACCTTACCAATCCTCTGCTGCAAGCTTTCCTGGTCTCTATCCTGCAGTGGAAAGAATGTGCTACCAGAGGGTCACCTGATTACCCTCTGGAGAGAGGTATCTTCCATCCTGCTTTAAGGAGCATTTTCTTCTTTCCCCAAAAGATCTCCTTACTTCTCTGAGAAGAGTGTTCTACTGCTCATTTGGCTTAGCTTTGGCAGTGAAATCTCAAACTAGTTAAACTCCAGCTCATCTGAAAAACAGCCATACATGGCAATCAAGATCTCATAATGAAACAGGGAACAATACCGTCCCCAAAATGGATAAATGAAGCATATTTTAGAATGAGTATATTGGCCTGGAGTTACTTTGTCACTGAGTAGGCACTATCTAAATGAAAGAAGTCCTG
>NW_007790257.1:0-919 GCF_000696425.1 Galeopterus variegatus
ATGTGGGATCCGAACCCTCGGGCGGGAGAGCTGCCGCACTTCCCAAGCGGTGCACTATCCAGTGCGCCACCAGGCCGGCCCTTGAAATCTTATTAACAGGTTTCTGTCTTAGAAGATAGGGAAGCTTGTGTGGTCACTTGCCAGAATAGCGAAAAATAGCAATGAAGCAGGGTTGGGAAGAAAATGAACACTGGGCAAAGGGGTGATAATAAATGAAGTTTGGATATGTTGTACTTAAGAGAACCATGGGACATTCAGTTGGAGAAGTTTATAGAGATTTAGGATATGTGGATCTGGAATTTAGGAGAGAGGTCTAATCTTGAATTACAGATTTGAAAATCATTAGCATCACTGAAGATAAACATTCATGCTATTGTCGAGATTATCCCAAAAAGATGACCATAGATTGAGCAGTCCTGCTCAGAAACACTGAGGCATTTGGGTTAATATCTTACACTCCATATGTGACCTTCCTGCCTCAGCTATTTCTGCACCAATCGTTGTCTCTTCCTGCTCCCACTGCATAAAGGATGTTCTTTCCCTATGTCACTTTGCTACTTTATACAGGTTGTCCCATTAGATGTTATCTTTGAAGCCCTTGCTTGCTTGACATAAAAATCTTCTTGGGTGTACCACGTCTTTTAAACCAAATCCATCAGTCCTTGTGTTTATGTCTCTCCACTTGTGTCATTTGTCTGAAACTTGTTTACTTGCATATTCCTAAGGAAGGACCCAGGAGAATGATATTCTCTGATTTTGCAATTTTATGACAGTTAATTCTGGACACTTGAGTCAAATATAAAATCAAAGCACACAATTTGTATCCCTGAATATCTTAAATATGTTACTCCATTGTCTTCTGGCTTCCATGTTAAAAGGAATGGTGACAACATGATTTTCTTTTACTTTTAAGTAACTA
>NW_007790258.1:0-2029 GCF_000696425.1 Galeopterus variegatus
GAAGACCTCCCAGCTGAAGCCAGTCAAGCCACAGACTCATGAGAGACAATAGAACGGTTGTTGTTTTGAGCCGCTGACTCTGGGGATGGTTTGCCCACAGCAATAGATAACTAATGCAGTAAGAGATGCTGGTGACATGTTGGCTATGGTGACTTGGGGGTTTGTCTGTTGGACCAGTTAGTGGTTACTTTTCTGATTTAACAGATGATCAGTGCAGCAGACCAGTCAATAGCTTTGAACTCAGGCAAAGACACAAAGACTGGAAGGGTTGTGCAGACACCACAGCTTCACCCTCATTCCCTGATTGATTAGATGGGGGGGATGAGAGGAGAAAAGTGAGAGCAGCTTTGAGGGTCAAGCCTGTGGCTGCGAGGGGGCTGGCCATGGTCCTTGTGAAGGCTGGAGACCCAGGAGGAGAAGCAGATCTGCTGGGGGCAGGGAACAAGAAAAAGAGGGCATTTGGGTTTAAGGTGCTAGTGGCATCTCACCAGGCAGAGCGAACTTGACTTTCCTGCTCAGATAAGAGACCAAGGCTGGAGGTGAGTGGGGTAATGAGAGCTGACTCCATGGGAGGACGGTGCCCATGCAGAGGGGACGGGAAGGGAGAATCGGGCTGAGGGGTGACCATGGCGCACGTCTCCAAGGAAGGACCAGCAGCCAGGGAAGGAGACTAAAGAAGAGCTGTGACCAAGAGATGATTCCGCAGAGCCTGGGGTCAGAGCGTTTCAGTTACAGAGTGGGAGGCGCTGGCATGAAACCTGCGGCAGTGCTCAGAGGGGGCCTGAGAGCAGGACCCCGGACCTACGCCAGAGGCAACGGAATGTATTTGGTCTTTATCCATCTGTCCGTCCATCCATCCAATCCCTGTTGGAGCCCACACTGGGCTAGGGATCATATTAGGGAACACAACAGATGTGGTCCTGCTCTTTGTTGGGGACTCTAGTGGCTCCCCTCGAACCTGAGACGCTCCGATGTTGCTATGAGTTGCCTCCTGCTCACGAAATGGTGACAGTAGAGAGAAAAGCTACCTTTTGTTGAGCACTGGTCCTGGTGCCCCACACGCTTTCCACCACTTGACCCTCCCGACAGCAGCGTGCCAGGTCGGGACTGTTTGCAGGTGAGGTGACTGGAGCTAGGAGGCGAGTGTCATGTCAGAGCACGAGGCGGCCTTGGGATCAGCCACCACCGACGTTCCTGTGAGTGCTTTAACCCGTCACCAGGACCTCCCCACCTCTGCCCCCTTCCAGGACGGAGGGGCTCCCTTGTGCGATCTGCACAACAGAATTTAACTTTTCACAAAAGCAGCACTGTCAGTGATGTTGAGGAGGACTGGGAAAGTGAAAATGTGAAATATTAAAGACACGTTATTGGAGAAGGAGATGTCTATGGGTTAACTTTATGATCAATGAGTGTAGTTTCTGTGGGAAAATGCTTTCCAAACTGCAAACACCTGACTTGGAAACACAGTCCTGGAACCCAGCCCGCACGTACATCAGGGCTGCCTGTAACTGGAGGAATTGTTTATTTTGAACGTGGCCCTAACTGGACTTTCCTTTCCTCGTTCTTGTTCCTTCTCTTTCCCAATTTTTTCTTTACATTGTGCTGTGCAAAGACCCTGGGCTTCCTGTTCTAGCTAACTGGCAAAACCACACTGTCTCCTAGCTGAGTGTACATTTCTGTAAATACCCTCTAGAGATCTATTTCATTGCTATGGAAAATGTAACTCTGTTTTCCTAAGTGACGGGATGTGTTTATCCAGGGACTCCAAGTGGGCTCAAGCACCTTGGCCAGATGGTTCCAGATGTGCTCACTGTAACATGAGAAGCAGAGCCTGGAGGCCTCCCTGAGCCACGTGACTCCCAGTGAGAGCCGGTGTGGACAGACGTGCAGCTGTGTGTGCTGCCCACGCCGGGCTGGACGTACGATACACACGGTCTGCTGCTCGGATGCCTTAAGTCGCGTTTCAGGTGGGGGAGGGCTCGCTCTGGCCGGACCTGTGGTCGGACCCCCCCCCCCCCCCCCCCCCCCC
>NW_007790259.1:0-2029 GCF_000696425.1 Galeopterus variegatus
AAAAGATTAAAAAAAAGAAAATACATCTTGCATTTACTTCGCTAAAATTCAAATATTTCATGCATAGATGTAAACTTATAAATTAGCAACACTGAAGAAGTGATTTAGAAATATTAGTAAAAAACTTATTTAAAAAACAATGATACATTTTTCCTGGTTTAGAATTTAGTTTAATTTACTTAAATAAAGCACCTGGAAGTCCACCTTTTATCTATCTTATTGAAATTCGAATTTAAATGCATACATAAAAATTCATTAGTACAATTAGAGAAATTTAGAAACATCAGTGCAAAAATTTTTAAAACTCAATGACACATTAAAAAAAAAATCCATGAGGCTCTCTGAAAAATAACAAAACGGATACATTACCAGCTAAGAAAAAGGGGAAGACAGCAAAGATAAACACAAAAAGAAATGTAAAAAAGGAAAATTAGCATTCCTGGCTTCAGTACAATAGAGTGAAAGTCCCATGTGTTATGTGTAGAAGTAGTTGGTATTTTCTTGCTGTATAATATTCCAGTGTGTCAATACAGAGAGATTTATGTATCCATTCTACTCTTGGACATTTGGGTTGTTCAGAGTTTGGGACTATGATGAGTAAAGTTGCTCTGGACATTCATGCACATGTCTTTTTGTGAACATGTACATTCACTTCTCTTAGGTATATGAAAGGTCTTCAAAAATTTCATGGAATGATTCTTATTACCTTTGAATTCTATTTTTCCACAAACGTTTTGAAGTACCCTTGGACACCTACGAATAGAATTTCTATGTTAAGAGGTAGGGGAAGGCAACTGTATAGCTTTATTAGAGACTGTCGAATGGTTTTCCAAAGTGGTTGTACTAATTCACCATCCACTAACATATAAGAATTGCAATTGCTTCAATCTTTACCAACACTTGTTATTAACTGCCTTTTTCATTTTACTTCAATTTCTAATTCTGAGTTTACAGCAAATACTAATGAACATAAATAACAGTCAATTCAGAAGAAATGCTCTAAGAAGTCTATTGTCGCTCACTTTAAAGCTACTCAAAGTTTTACCAACATGATAGCACATCCTTTATTTTAACTCAAATGGAACTAAAAATGGATTCAAAGCAATGAAAGAAGGAAACCTATTTAAATCTCCCTGACAAGGAGCACAATGTAAAACTTCAGTATAAATAGTAAGAAATCAAGAAAATGAACATGTATAAATTTTAAAAAAACACAGGCCTACAAGTGATTTAACTACTCTTTTAAAATGTTTATAAATATTTAAGTGTATTTTATTAAATTTTATATTAAAAATAAACATTTTCTTAAATATTCTTAGATTCAGCCACTTTTGAAATCAAGTCAAAAACATGCTAAAAATACAACTGGTGCTTTCTTTCAGTTTTTTGGATGCCTAGTAAAGTATCCAGATAAATATAAAGATTGAAAACTCCATAGTTTTCACTATAATCTGTAATGAAAAAAAATCTCTTAATAAACAGCAACAAAAATACAAACCATTTAAAGACAAAAACTTAGAAGAGAAATGTAGGACTTACACAAAGAAAACTATAGAGTTTTATTGAGTGATAATAGAGCACTTGAATAAATGAAGTGGCAGTATAATACGTTGGTAAGAAACTTAAGATCTGGAGACAGGAAAATCTGAGTACAAATGCCACATTCCTTGATAAAATAACCTCTGTGAATCAGTTTTCTCAACTTTAAAATGAAGGGGAGAGAATGACAGTAACTCATATCATAGGCTTGATGTAATGACTGAAGACTTTTGTCTAACTAGATAATGAAAAATACCATAAAGCATAATGCTGCAAGAAGTACATTTTTGAAAATTGTTATGGAAAAGACAATAGAACTACAGAAAAAAAGAAAACACACACAAGTGTATTTAAGATTTCAGAAAATAAAAAGACAAAGGACAGACTTTTCGTTAAATGATATTCTTACTTTCTTATACAAGAAAGACACAGTTTGTTAAAAATTTGAGGAAAAAGCAACCTTATGATACCATACATCTGTCAAAATGAA
>NW_007790260.1:0-2029 GCF_000696425.1 Galeopterus variegatus
TTAATGTCTGATCCATTTGCTAGAATCTTTTGTGACCATTAGAAAAATTTTTCTAATTTGCTTTTAATACATTTTGAAAAATTGCTTGAATCTAATTTAGTTGAAAAAACATATGTCTACTATATGAAAACTTTGTAAATTGTGGCTAAAAGTCAGTTCTAGGTCTAGTAAGAAAGTGTACTAATAAAAACTGAAATTCTCCTGCTACAAATACCTAGAAAAGAAGATAGTGTGCAATAAACATTGTCTTAAATGTGAAGCTCAGCTTGCAAGAAAGGAAAATCACCAACTACTGGAAATAAAAAGAGATCTGATTATCAGTAAAGTGTGGTCATAAGCAGGTACTGTCATTGCCATTAGATAGAATTAGTCACCAAGGGCCTTTGGTATTAATGCCTACACAAAGAAAATGGATGAGGACATGGGTCTATCTGTAAGTCAGGGACCATGAACTGAGAGTTTCCTCCACAGCCGGAACCTTAAAGCAATAAATTGCACTGGGCCAATAAAAAAATTTGATTTTCAGCACAAGCAGAATAAACACATCTTTCTCGGCTTCAAATCTGACCAAAAAAAGATTCTCCAAACATGTAATATCTTAAACTTGCACTTCACGTAGAAATTGGTTAGAAATTTTTACCACATTGTGTGCTAAAATATTTTATGGTGCGAAAATTACACAACTTAAAACACATCGATGAAATTCCTGTGTTTCAAAGAAACAAAGGCAAAGAGCTTTGGAGGGATGCTCTCATAGAGCAGGACAAAAGGGATTCTCACAGAGGAAAATCTTTAACAACTCTGTATTATGCAAATTTCAGGCTACAAATTTTAAAAATTGCAAATCAAATGCAGGAATGAGCTTTTGTCAGCAAGAATCAGCAGACAAAATAAGCATCAAGACTAGACCAATAAGAACTTAAGATAAAAGTATGATTTGCATTTTTATAAAATTTAAGATCAAGACACTCTGAAAAAGGAGGAGGTAGCTTTGAAAAATGGAATAAATTGCATGAGTAGAATAAGATAGTCATTGAAAAAAAGCTAACTCAAACCAATTATCTAAAGAACAGATAAAACACATTTAATGAGAGAATTAGTTAATTTCTAAATATGAGATAGGAAGTGCTCAGTTTCCCTTGGTTCAGGTTTTGGGATACAACTCTGGGTTTCAGGCCATGCCCCATAGTGTCAGGCCTGTCCTCTAAGCCCTGACCTAGTGAAGAATTACTGTTGCTAGTTTGAGCTATTTTCAAACCAACATGAGACCTCAGGGGGCTGACTAATGCAAATCTGGTGGCTGGGTGTGCTCAGTAGAAAGGGGTTATATAACCCTAATGGCCAAGCATACTCAGTAAAGTGGAATCTATATTCATTAGATAGCATGAATATGTATTAGATAGTGAGACTATAAAAGTTGAATCCTGGCAGAAGGCAGGGTTGCTGCTCACTTTCCTGGAGCCAAACAGCACTCGGTTTGCTGAGGCATGATGCTTTCTTTTGTATCAGACTTACTTTAGGCAAGTGGCTGCTCATTCTCTTGAGCCAGCCTGCACTCTGTCCTAGACTTCGCACTCGGTTTGCTGAGGCATGATGCTTTCTTTTGTATCCGACTTACTTTAGGCAAGTGGCTGCTCATTCTCTTGAGCCAGCCTGCACTCTGTCCTAGACTTTATGGGGGTATTGGACCTGGTGCAGGCTCTGCTGGGTCTCTGGAGATAGGCTGCACTCTTTCTGTGAAATCTTTATCTCTTATTCGTTACATTAAACCCATTCTCACTTTCTACTGTGACTCTGCTCTTGAATTCCTGTGGCGGAGTCAAGAACCTGGTGAGCAGACAAGGTGGGTTGAGGCTGACTACCCGCCCTTCCCAAGACCCCTTCTCCTCTGGTGTTAAATAGAGAGAGGGAAATAGCTTAGAATGCAGCGTAATGATTGAGATGTAGATAAGTAGAAGGTTGTTCAATATATGTCTTACTGGATTTCCAGAAAAACAGACTTAAGAGTTGGACAAAAAAAAAAAAAAAA
>NW_007790261.1:0-2029 GCF_000696425.1 Galeopterus variegatus
GCCATGGGCTCGGCCCTATATTTTTTTATTTTGTATTATTTATTTTATGCCCCACAGAAGTTGGGACAACATAATACTATCAGGAGAGAAAGAAAGAGAAAGGGATGTGTGTGTGTTTATACACTATATATACACACACATATAATGGCACTTCATAAAGTTGGTGGAAAAATGGAATTGAAAGGTATATGAATCTTTATTTATTAAACATACATATATTTAATGAGTGAATACATACATCATATTTGTGTTATATATACATTTATGAGTCTGTGCATATGTATATAAATCCATGATGAATGACTGAATAAAAAAATAATAAGCCCTACTGCATTCACACAGGTTTGCCTTGACTTCTTACATATGCCTTTAATTTTTCTTGTTAATATTCAGAATATCCTATAGGAAAATCATGTATCATGCCAGAAACCACTTTACAATGTGGGTTCAAAACTGCCATGTGAAGACAATTTTGTCCTTCAAAATGTTGTCTTATTTGGTCTCTTCCTTTTCCCTTACAATTTTTTTTTTAACCGAACTACTGCTCTCTCCTCATTTAAAAAAAAAAATCTTAAAACCCAAACTCTGTGTTCTGAAAGCTATTTTGTAAGAAATATATTTCCTTTAGCAATCGGAAATAGAGAAATAGTGAAAAAAAGAATGAGAGACTGTATCAGTAATCAATTGTACTTATATGGCAAAAAAAGAAAAATGTAAGCCATACGTTCACTTAATTCAAACAGAAGCTTTTAGTTTAACACATTAGGCAGCTTGAAGATGAAGATGATAAAATATATGAAGTCACGTTGGGGCCACCCTTGGGCATCAATGAATCCATTCTAGTACAATGTTGATATAACCCCTTCTAAATTTTCTGTTAAGTTCTTTGGAGAAAAGAATTACAATCAATTCTCAAGTACTCATGTTTAAAAAAAAAAAGAAGTTTGGATAACCCGAAGTAATAAATAAGCTATAATTATTCATATTTGATATTAAAATATGTTCTAACATTTTAATACACATGTGCCAAGCTTTCTAGAAATTCCATATCAAATAAAACCCTGATCATATTGTGAAGAATGCAGTGAGTTTAGAAGTTGTCCAAAATCTTTCATATAGGCCATTTCTCAGCCCTTTCCCCAATTGCTCTCCCATCCTGACTAGAAACTAACTTATAGAAGATCTGACTTCTCTCAGATCTCCCTTGCTTTAATGAAAGTGAAAATGGTCAAGCATTCAAGTTTTGAAGGACTTTTCTGAGTACAAAGAAAATAGATATTTGAAATGTTAACAATATTGCAATTGAGCATATTAGGTGCAATCACCTGAGTTGTTCTACTCTGTAATCCTCTCTCCCCTTTTCCTAGTCATTTTTAGCCAGAATTTTAATTCCACTTTTAAAATAAAAACTAGTGACCGCTTTTCTTACAGTCAATAATGTTTACCAATACAACTTATAAATTTTCTTTTTTTTTTTTCTTTTTTGTGACCGGTAAGGGGACCACAACCCTTGGCTTGGTGTCGCCCGCACCGCGCTCAGCCAGTGAGCGCACCAGCCATCCCTATATAGGATCCGAACCCGTGGCGGGAGTGCCGCTGCACTCCCAGCGCTGCACACTCTGAGTGAGCCACGGGGTCGGCCCACAACTTATAAATTTTCTAATTCATAGTTGCTTTTCAAAAAATTGTTCTTAGATGGTACTGTCATTGAAGTATTGAGAGTGGTGCACTCTCAAGTTTTTGCCAGTCTGAAAATATGCTCAGGCTGGCTGATTATCTCACACAGTTCAAGTGTGGTGCTGATAGCAGCACGGTCAAGGGTTCAGATCCCCAAGCCAGCCAGACACCAAAAAAAAGAAAAAGAAAAAGAAATGAAAATAAGCTCATTTGACAGTCACTTTCAAATGATAGTTTAGCATGGTATAGAATTCCTAGGTAGTAACTTCAATGTGATTGGTAAACTGTCTTGGTTTTTTGCACATCTGAAAATGTGCTCATTTCACATTCACTTTCAAGTGACAGTTTAGCT
>NW_007790262.1:0-2029 GCF_000696425.1 Galeopterus variegatus
TTCTGCTGGTAACATTCTAGAAACATCAGATTTTTTGGCAGCAGCATTTCAGCAGTTTTTCACCAGCACTGGAGTGGCTAGAGATTGTTGCAGTTGCATGAGTGGTGGTGGCAGCTTCCTGAAGCCTGGCCTGCAGTTGAGGCATGTGCTCTTGAATTCCGTGGGTCAATGACGAGTGGTGGCTTCATGTCAGGGGAATCATTCCTGGAAGTCCCACCTGGAGCCCTCCTCCAGCCCATCTAATGGTGGTGTAAGTACCTCACTCCCTGTGCTAGATTGTTCTGTGCTTAAAGTGCCAAAGCAGGGGGTTCTATTTCTGCACTGAACTGTGACTGATGCAAACATTCTTTTTTTTTTTTTTTTTATAAAGATGACCGGTAAGGGGGTCTTAACCCTTGACTTAGTGTTGTCAGCACCACACTCAGCCAGTGAGCAAACCGGCCATCCCTATATGGGATCCGAACCCGTGGCCTTGGTGTTATCAGCACCGCACTCTCCCGAGTGAGCCACGGGCCGGCCCCAAACATTCTTGTATTTATTTCTAACCTGTCTTGCACTCACACCCCATCCCCAATGGCATTGCTGCCTTTCAGTTGCCCCAGGGCCACCTGTGGACTTCAAGTCCCTGAGTGAAAAGTCCAGCAAGTGACATTATGCTTTGACTTCTTGGTAAAGTCACTTGATTATTTTAGGGTAAGAGGCAGGATCTGCCTGGCACACTGAATGCTAAGAGTCCCAGACCAAAGTTCCAAAGACTTTTGGTTCTACCCTGCTCCCTGCCAGCTGTGTGACTTTGGGCAAGTTGCTTAACTTTTCTGAACTTTGGCTGCTGCTCCTGGAAAAACTAGAGTAATACCTGTCCAACCTACCTCCTCCGTTGCTGTGAAGGTTAAATGAAGTTTGGAGGTAGATGGCATTTTGGGAGTTATAAAGTGCTACACAAATACAAGAAATTACCAAGCTCCATCTTGACACTGAGGGGGCTAACTATGATGTTGGTTGGGTTAAGTTTGATCGGTCTGGGAAAGGATAAAGCTCATGTCTTTTAAGGAATCAAAGCTGGGCATATTCTGAAACATGTAGGAAAGGAAATTGTCCTCCTCCAGGGAGATTTTGTTCAACTCACTCCAAGAAATGGTTCTTCAGCAGTGAAGCAGCCGTTGGCTTAAATTAAGAACTTAGTCCTTGAAACAAGATAGATTAGATAATTGGCACTTTGGGGGGCTGGAAGAAAATCAATAGTCCCAAGCCCCTCACACTGGGATTGGTATGCTGGAGCAAGCTCACTGGAATACTGTGTGACAGGAAGTTGGGTGGCAGGCAAACAACAGGCCCTACAGCAGAGAGGCCGGGACCTGCCCACTCAGTCCCATCATGCAAACAAACACTCTTCAAAAGGCTCCTGAGTTGCAAAAGGAAAATAGCTTGATACTAAACAGCACAGAGAAGAAAATTAGAGGCTGCAAGTTTTGCTGTTTTTTGTAGAGAATTCAGTGGTGCTTTAAGAATGGAGAGGTTGCCTGTGCACATAACCAGCATGTGAGTCTCCTTTGACTGGAAGCTCAGGCCCCTCCTGCTCCCGCTCTTTGGCTGCACTCCTTCCTGGTTCTTGAACGTGGCTATTATAATTGTGATCGCTCCCCCAAAGAGTGGGAATGCCAAATTACATTATCATTTTTGTTTCCAGGTGCCTGTCAAGAGTAGTAATCTCTGCTTTGGAGGAGGGCCGGCTGCACCTGAGACAATCCCCCTCTGGCAGCTGGGAAGAGATGTTTTACGTGTATTCTGCATCTCCAGCGCGAGCCCCACCTCCATCCTGTTACCTCTGACACACGCTACTGTGCAAGGCTTCCAGGCAGCATGGGAGAAACCGATGCCATGTTGAAGGGCCTCATCTCCATGTGCCAGGAACTGCTGGCACCAGCCTGAGCACTCTTGCAGGCACAGTTTATTCTTTTTTTAAAAAAAAGATGACCGGTAAGGGGATCTTAACCCTTGTCTTGGTGTTGTCAGCATCACACTCAGCCAG
>NW_007790263.1:0-2028 GCF_000696425.1 Galeopterus variegatus
TTCTTATTTTTGCTCCTCTATACGTAAGGTAGAGGGTTTTTTTCCCCCGCTCTGGATTCTTTTAAATTTTCTTCTTTACCTTTGATATTTTTGTAGCTTGACAATAATATTCCTTGGTGTAGTTTTTTGTTTGCTTGTTTGTTTTGTTTTGTTTTTATCTTACTTGGTGTTCTCTGAGATGCCTGGATCTGTCATTTGGTATCTGACATTAATTTGGAAAAGTTCTGTCATTATTGTTTCAAATTTTCTTCTGTTTCTTTTTCTCTTTTTTCTCTTTCTGTTGGTCCCTTTATGTGTATGTTATAACACA
This sequence comes from Galeopterus variegatus, assembly GCF_000696425.1. NCBI lineage: Eukaryota > Metazoa > Chordata > Mammalia > Dermoptera > Cynocephalidae > Galeopterus > Galeopterus variegatus. Next base: position 311 of record NW_007790263.1, read on the forward strand.
GTTCTTGGATATTCTGTTGTGGTTTTTTTTTTCAGTCCTTGTTTTCTGTGCTTTTCAGTTTTAGAGATTAATATTGATATATATTCAGACTCAGAGATCTTTCCCTAGCCATGTTCAATCTACTAATAATCTCATGAAAGGCATTCTTAATTTCTGTTGCAGTGTGTTTGATCTCTGGAATTTCTTTTCAGTTCTCTTTTAGGCTTTTCATCTTTCTGCTAACATTGCCCATCTATTTTTGCGTGGATCTACTTTATCCATTAGAGCCCTTACCCTGTTAATCATAGGTGTTTCACATTTCCTGTCTGATAATTACTGCATCCCTGTCAATTCTGGTGCTGATGCTTGTACTGTTGCTTCAAATTGTGTTTTTTAACCTTTCAGCACTCATTATAATTTTTTCTTGATAAGTTGATGTGACATTGTGGGTAAAAAAGAACTGCTGTAATATGACTTTCATAATATCCTGGTTAGGTGTGTGGGGAAGGGAAGCATTCTATATTCCTGTGATTATGTCTCATTCTCTTAGTGATTCTTTGCCTCTGAACTGTGAACTTCACAAATGTTTCTCAGGGTTTTTGTTTTTTTTTCCTCCCCTCTTTGGTGGGACAGAATGGCCTTAATGAGATGGAGTTGGGTATTTCTCTTTTCCCACATGAAAGGCTAGAGCTGGCTGGAGATTAGTATTTCCCTACTCTGTGATCATGTATTCTCTGATAAAATCCAGAAGATTAGGCTTTGGTTAACCAGTTAATTTCTCTTGAGTGTAGTCCTTCTTAAAAGAACAGAGTATTCCCAAATATTTCAAAATGGCTCTTTTTCTTTCACCCAGCTGGAAGTATGAGGGAATTTTCCTCTGATATTTATTATCAGAACCTGGTCAGGCTACAGGAGGCAAAACTCAGAAAAGTGTGGGGTCCCCCTATGATTGCATCCCTTGGAGACTTTGACTCTCAAACTTCTTCATACTCCAGCCTTTCATCAATTACAGTTTGGGATTTCATACCCAGGCATTAGTTCTTGCAGAGGTTTCTGTCCTGATATGTTACAATTCTCTGTATCCTACTGTCTGTCTCTCCAATTTGGGGAAAGTAGTTTGCCTTGTGAACTCACATCTCTTATGGATCTCAGAAGAGATGTTAATTTTTTTAGTTTGTTCAGATTTTCACTTGTTGTTAGGATGGAATTGTGACTTCCAAGGTCCTTACATGCAGAACTGAAAATTTGAATGGCTAGTATGTATTTTAGTACAAGTAAACATCACATTCTTTTTTCCAAATTCATCAAATTAGTGAATGAGATTTACTTAGAAAAATTATTTTTTTTTGTAAAAAAGCAAGCAGACAATATAAAGAGTTAATATATTATTCAAATAGTCATAAATAAAAAGGTATTCAGGTAAATCTCAGACAAACATATAAAAGACCTCTGTGGGAAAAATGTAAAAATATAACGAACAACAGAGCAGGTAATCTGAATAAATTTAGAGGTTTCATTGGACAACATGAAAAAGATGTAAATGTCAAATCTGTACAAATTAATCTATAAATCTATGCAATACCAGTAACGTTTTTAGTTGGATTATCTTAAGAATTTAATATTATCTCTAAGATATATATGGAGTAATTGTAGACAGCAAAAGCTAACTATGGAGAAGAAAAAAATAGTGGAGTTTTTTTGTGCAGATATTAGTACATTTTAAAACAAAATAACAGAGG
>NW_007790264.1:0-2028 GCF_000696425.1 Galeopterus variegatus
CGGATCCCACATACAGACCGGCCGCTCACTGGCTGAGCGAGGTGTGGGTGCAACACCGAGGGTTGCGATCCCGTTGCCGGTCCCGGTCTGGTCTGGGCGCGACACCGAGGGTTGCGATCCATAGCCGGTCACAAAAAAAGACAAAAAGGAAAAAAAAAAAAAAACCAAGTATAGTACGTATAAGTAAGATTAAAAAAGGGTTAAATTGTAAGCTAAAAAGGTTAAGAATTATAGTTCAAACTAAAAGTCTGGCACTCTTTAAAGCCAAACATGCTGCTATTGTATAGTATCCTGGCCACAAGCCACAGGCTTTGGGGTGAACTACTGATGCATGAGTAGATGTTTTTGTCACAGCATGAGTGCCTTGGAACATTTTGACCTTTTTTTTTCAATAGAAACAAAAAAAGAAATGTTTTGATTAAAAGATAAATCAATGTGTAAAAGATTAAGTAAAAACATATAAATAAAGCAAGATTCATGTGGTTGTTGTCCACACTTGCACTAGACATTTGTTGTCCGCCTTTTTCTTTTTTCCTCGCTGACACCACACCACCTATTCAGGTCTATCGAATTCTGCAGAGCTGGTCTCCGGCATATATCCATGCAGTAAGTTTTTTTTAATGAAGATACAAAGTAATTGCAATACTTTATAGTTAACCTTGCGATGGAGACATTTCCCTGTGAGGTTCTGTTAATCCTACTTGTTAGTTGTTAATGCTGGTAATAACATTGCTATGGATGAGTTAAATATGTCCCCCAAAGTTCATGTATTGGAATCTTAATCCCCACTGAAACAGTGTCAAGAGGGTGGGAAACCCAATTACAGTATTTGAAAGGTGGTGCCTTCTCAGAGGTGATTCAGTGAGAGGACTGTGCTCCTGTGAATGGATTAATTCATTGATGGCTTAATAGGTAGTAATGTGTAGGGTTCTGAGGAAGTTAACTCTCTCTTGATCAGCCATTTGCCATGTGACACCCTGAGTCACTGTAGAACTACCACCAAGAAGGCCCTCCCCATATGTGCTCCCTGGGCTGTGGACTTCCCAGCCTCCAAACTGTAAGAAATAGATTTTATTTCTTTATAAATTACCAAGTTTCAGATATTCTGTTATAAGCAACAGGAATGGACTAATCTAGACATCAATAGCATTACCATTAGTGGAAAGTTTACTGTATGCTAGGCACTGTGCAAAGGGCTTCATGAGTAGTTCATTTAATTTCAACAACCCTAAGATGGACATAAGTTCTAAAAAACAGTGCATAGATCAGAGATGGGAGCATTCATTTAAATAATCTACATGTTCGTGTAGATTTGAACTAGTCATCATTCCTAACAAATAACTACGATACATAAAATGCATGCAAGACCAAGAGTTAGGATAACAGCCCATCCATTTAAACAGGTTTTGGTTAGCTACCCTGATGGCAGATCTTAGAGGAAATGTCAGAATAAAAAAGAGATTTCAAAGTCTAAAAGCTTATTTCCAGGTATTAAAAGCTAGTGAATTTTCAGGGTCTCCTAGAGCTTCAGTCTCCTTTTTGAAAAGGTCTACAAATGAATATTTAGTGGAGTTCTTCAAAACCGATTTTCTTTTTCTTCCTTAAAAAAAAGGCAGGGGGAGATTTTGCTAATGGAGTTCCTCAAAATTATAAATTAAAACTCTAAATTTACCTACTTTGCTAATAAGCAGAATAAATCATTTATTTATAAACTACTTACACTGTGTTTATCTCTCTCAGTGCTTACCAGGGTCCCTGCCTGTGTGTGTGTGTGTGTGTGTGTGTGTGTGTGTGTGTGTGTGTGTGTGTGTTCTAGATGGGAAAAGGTACACAACAAAGACTTAATAAACCTACATTGTAGTCCTGTCTTTGGCCTTAATTTACTGGGTATATCTGAACAATCATTCAACTTCCTTTTCCTCATTTTTCTCAGATGTAAAGTTAAAATTTGAATGTGCATAGTCTTGTTTTAAGAATGAACATGCAAAGTAATGGTATTATATGTTTAATCTTTTGGAGGTTCCCCCC
>NW_007790265.1:0-2028 GCF_000696425.1 Galeopterus variegatus
GTAATCTTAAGGCTTTTGTGACGGTTAATTCTATGTGTCAACTTGACTGGCGGAAGGAGTCCCCAGATTAAACATTATTTCTGGATGTGTCTGTGAGGGTGCTTCTGAATGAGATTAACATTTGAATCTGAGGAATCAGTAAAGTAGATTGCCCTTCGCAATGTGAGTGGTTATCACCCAATGAGTTGGGCCTGAATAGAACAAAATACCTCCTGTCTGCCTTCTTGAGTTGGGACATCAGTTTTCTCCTGCCCTTGAAGTGCAATTTACACCATTGGCTCCCCTGGTTCTCAGGCCTCTGGACATGAACTATAATTACACCCCCAGCTTTCTTGGGTTTCCAGCTTGTAGACTTCAGATCATGGGACTTCTCACCCACAATAATCATATGAGCCAATTCTTCATAATAATTTCCATATATATACATAAATCTTTATATATATATATATATTTTTACATACATACACACACACACACACACACACACACACAGTATATATAAATCCCATTGAATCTGTTTCTCTGGCAAACCCTGACTAATACAGCTCTAGTTTAGTTGACCATGGAGTAAGGACATCTTTGTGTGTTAATCAACACCTCATATTACATCTATATAAAGAAAACATGCTACATAGATGTTGAGCTAGGGCTGGGTCTCTGGTGCTCACAGACCCCTCAAGCCCATTCACAAACCCTTCACATGCAGGTCTATGAGCTAGGTAACTGGACAAAACGGTCCTTGGAGCTTTGGTTGAAGAAGGAATAGTCTTTATTCAGCACACACAACCCTATGAGCTAAGAAGTCCACAGAGAAACTCAGAAACTCAACTACTACTGACAAAGTCCAAAGAAAAACTGAAACTGAGCACCTGCCAGCAGAGTAAACATGCACTATTTTTATTTTTTTATTTTTTGTCTTTTTCCGTGTCCGGCAACGGATCGCAACCCTCAGTGTTGCCCCCGTACCGGGCCGGGGACCGGCAACGGGATTGCAACCCTCGGTGTTGCCCCCGCGCCTCGCTCAGCCAGTGAGCGGGAACTGGTCTGTATGTGGGATCCGAACCCTCGGGTGGGAGCGCCGCCGCGCTTCCCAAGCGGCGCACTTATCCAGTGCGCCACCAGGCCGGCCCCATGCGCTATTTTTAGATGTGAGCTCTGCCACCAGCTCAGCTTCACAAACTCAAGAACACACAATAGCAATTAACTAAAAAGATACATTTGTGCACATGTGCCCTAACTCCACCCACACACAACTTGTTTACAGGAAATGTTGAGGGAGCCTGACTAAAATTATCCTATTTTCTCCACAATAGAACAGAACATACAAAATTTAAAAGCTCATGTCTACAAACTACATGAAGAGCTACCATTGAGACTAAGTCACTGAAACTAAGTCATTGAAACAAAGTGAAATTATGTTTGGGGATTTCTTCTCTAAAGCAGTAAACAGGTTTAAAGGAAAATATCAATATGTATACAAATACACATAATGCTGTTAATCATGACTATGTATGTATTATGTAAATTAAGCCTGTACCTAATTGGTACCAGAAATGTGAAAAGTGATTAACTAGGTGATTTTAGCATAAAAGCACAATGAAACACTCCTTTTCTTGTCCAAGACAGGTCTTTAAAGATTGTCTAAATCAGTGTTTCTCAAAGTGTGGCTCTTGGACCAGGGGTATCTGCTGTACCTGGGAACTGTGAAAATGAAATTATGGGGCTGGCCCGGTGGCGCACTGCTACAGTGCGCCGCTTGGGAGCACGGTGGCGCTCCCGCCGAGGGTTCAGATCCCACGTACAGACCGGCCGCTCACTGGCTGAGCGAGGTGCGGGAGCAACACTGAGGGTTGCGATCCCGTTGCCGGTCCCGGTCCGGTACGGGCGCGACACTGAGGGTTGCGATCCGTTGCCGGACACGAAAAAAGACAAAAAGGAAAAAAAAATAGCCTTAAATCTTTGGGCCAGCCCGGTGGCGCACTGCTGTAGTGCGCCGCTTGGGAAGCGCGGCAGCGCTCCCGCCGAGGG
>NW_007790266.1:0-2028 GCF_000696425.1 Galeopterus variegatus
CCAAGTAATGCCCTCTGTCATGTTATGATGCAGCAAGAAGGCCTTGACCAGGTGCCAGTGCCGTGCTCTTGAACTTTCCAGCCTCCAGAACTGTAAGATATAAATTTCTTTTCTTTATAAATTACCCAGTTTCAAGTATTCACAGAAAATAGGCTACAACAGGACCCTTAAATAGAATTTAACATAAGTGGAGAGTGGCATTGTTTCCTATTTCTAAACAGAAAACTGTTGTTTTGACAATTTAAAAGGCTTCTGTGACTCAGTAGGGGCAAGAGATAGTGGTGCCCAGCAGACACGGCCAAATGCAGCAGATGCACATTGGCAAATTGTGGGTGTCCAACAGACATTCTGTTGCCCACATGGGTGCCTGTGAAAAACAGCAGGTACCCAGAAGATTTGGTAGTACCTAGCAGGTGCCACCAAGCTAAGGCACATGGTGATTTATACTGGTTGCTCAGTAAAGCAGGAAGGATGAGCATGAGTATTTGTGAAATAGCCCTGGGGACTGCAAGAAACACTTGCTGGGGAGGAGGGCAGAGTGAGGGGAGTGCCCCACATAGGAGCCTAGTGGTCTCGCTTCAGTAAGATGAGTGGTGGGGGAGGGAACGTTCGTGAGATCTGGTCTTTAGCATTATTGTCAACCCATCTGTTCTCACAATCTGGAGAAGCCTGGAGTAACTCAGTTTATACAAATAAAACATTAGAGATACACTACTTAATGCAACCCATCCTTAATATTTTGTTTGAGGTCAAACACTAAAAGGATTTTAGAAAAAAAATGTTGCCTGGTGTCATTTCTAAAGGAATGATAGAATTTTTTTTTCCCCTGGGAAAGAAAATTTGATGGGCTTTTGGTAGTTTTGTGCAAGTCACATCTGAATCAGTCTATGATGAATTCATAATACAAAAAGAAATAATCCTCCATGCCCCATAAATAACTTTAATAATAAAAAGCAAGCTAGCTGAACAGGGGCGAATGACAAGGGGGTGATGTGGGTGGGAATCACTGGATGGGTGATGTACAAATAATAGGTTTTAGAACTTAACTGACTGGTCAAATCTAATGAAGAAGAAAATGACTTTTTGGGAAGTGAGAAAATCACTTGGAAAAGCTCTTTTGATGTTTGATTTAGTAATTAATTTGGCAGAGAGATGGCACGACTCAGTGCAGAGGCAGCAGTGTAGTTGCACGGCTATCACTGCCTTTTTAAGTGAAAGAGGCAAGATAACAAGGACTCTTATTCCAACAGTAGCTGTGTTTAGAGTGGGCTGGACTTGATGGGGCAGAAGCAGAGATACAGCTTTATTCAGCCTCACCACTATCCTTCAGCTTCTCTCTGTTGAATATCTTTCCCCTTTGATAAAATTTTCCATCATTTGTGATGAATTTTCTGGTCAGTTTCATGCAATATAAAAACAGTCCTGTTACTTTTGGTCACAAGAAAAATCTTATTATAGCAATTAAAATGTCTCATTCATTATAAGAACCCCAAATCCACTGCAAAATGTCTCCCTCTGCTCCAGACTTGCACCTGGACAGCTGTAGTGGAGAAACAGGCTCAGCCTCTTCAGTCTTTCTTGCTCCTCTCTGACCTCTTTTTGGCTTTTTTTTCTGATCCTTAATGGTCAGGCCTGGAAAGTGGGGTGGGTAGAGAATTCAGGAAAAAGGAACACAGTGTTTGGTGACTGGTGTGGTGTGGTAGAGCTTTGATTTCCTTGACTGTGGGGGTTGCACAGTTGATGCTTATGGACTCTTGCCTCCTCTGGCTCACCCTTCTGAGCTTTCAGCCCTAAACTTCCAAATCCACCCTCCACAGGTGCTTTCAGTTGGAGTCTCTGAGCCCCTCCAGGCAGTCTGCTGGAGAGAGATTCAAAGTGATTCCAAATGGCTTGCCCCACAGGTCCCCCAAGGAGGCAGTACAGTTTCCTCTCATGTTGCCTTTTTCGCTTCCTTTTGCTGCCTCAGAGACACCTCCAAGCAGAGCCTTTTAAATGCTTTTAGGCTTTTTCTGGAGGTGTCAATATAGA
>NW_007790267.1:0-2028 GCF_000696425.1 Galeopterus variegatus
ATGTTTATCTGATAAATGACTTATATCCAGTATATAAACAGCTAGTGCAAATCAATAACAACCCCCCCCCCAAAAAAAACCTCATTAAAAATGGGCAAAAGACCTTAAACATTTTACAGAAGAAGTCATATGCATGGACAGTAAACACATAAGTTGCTCGACATTATTAGTTACCAGAAAAATACAAATTCAAACAACAGTGAGCATACTCACTGGAATAGCTAAAATGGAAAAAAAATTAAAAAAGAATGACAATATAAAGGGTTGGACAGGATGTGGAACAACAGGGAATTGTTATGCATCATTGGTGAGATTATAAAATGGTATTAAACACTTTGGAAAACCATTTGGCAGGTTCTGTTGAAGTTAAACATACACTAACCCCCGATACAGAAATCCAAATTCTAAGTTAAGAAATATTTATAGCAGCTTTATTCATAATAGCCCCAAAGGGAAACAACCCAGATGTCCAAAAGTAAATAGTTAAACTTTGTCATATTCCTACAATGGAATATTACTTAGTAATAAAAAAGAATTAACAGCTGATACACACAACAACATGAATGGATCTCAAAAATATATTGAGCCAAAGAAGTCAGACACAAAGAATACATATTGTACAATTCCATTTATATGAACTTCTAAAATTTAATCCAAGTAAATTTAATCCAAAGTGATTCAAAATCAAATAGCAGTTGTCTCCATGCTAAGTTGTCTCCTGGGAAGCCAGGGTATTGCCTGGAAGAAACACAAGGGAACTTTCTGGGATTATAAAAATACTCCATATCTTGATTGAGGTGGTGTTTATATTGTTGTATATAAATTTATCAGAAATCAAACTGTACACTTTATGTACCTATATATTATTTTATGTAAATTATACCTCATTTGAAAAAGAGAGGTTTTGAAAAAATAAATATTATATAAATTTATCAGAAATCAAACTGTACACTTTATGTACATATATATTATTTTATGTAAATTATACCTCATTTGAAAAAGAGAGGTTTTGAAAAAATAAATAAATTAAATCCAACCACAGCCAACATAGTTCTAAACAGCATATAACCTGTTTTCTTAACTCAAACTGTACAGGAAGTCAAGTATTACAAGGAATAAAATTATTGGCCAATATGTGGCCTCTGATTGTCTGGCAACCTGGGGTGTCTTTGGGCAAATCAAGACTACTAATCTCATGTATGCTGAGACCTGGAGTGAAAGAAGAATTATTTAGATGGTTCCAGGTTGAGTAACATGGGAGTCAGTGAGAGTACATGAAGGGATTTTGCTGATGTCTCATATTTGAGCGGTCACATGAGAGGATTTGTTTTCCTGAATCATTATTACATCTCTAACACCTAGAATAGTGTTTGGCATATTGCATGTTCTCAGAAATGTCAGGGATGTTAGGAAAATAATTATCCTCTCATCTCTTGATTAACTGTTAGATTCTTGATCCTAGGGACTACATTTATAGGAACTCACCCGGAAAAGAGTAAAAAGCAGAGAATTTAGAAATATATCTGAGTTCAAAATTCCAGCTTTGAGATTTACTTGCTTTCTTGGACAAATTACTGCCTTCCCAGTCTTCTGCCTCTGGCTCTGTAAATTGGAGGTAACTAATGACATGTTCCTTATCAGATGGTTATGAGACTGTAGTAAGTCGATGCATATCAGAGTGTGCACTGCAGAGTGTGAAAGTAATCCAGTGATGCTACTGGATGACTTTTTGGTGACCTAGGTCATCCTGAGCCTGCTAGAGGCTTTATTCCTGTCTAAGCTCTTTCCTAGCTTATGAAAATGATTTACCTGGAAGCCAAATACCTATCAAGACAGCTCTGCCTGCAGATTCTGTGTAAGGATGTCAGAACTAGAACCCTTGAGGAACTAAGGGGCTTTCTAGTGAAAGCCATAACTTTCATTTTCATAAACCTGCTCAGGAGGTCAAATTGGACTGCGTTTCCTGTTTTCTCTCCAAGGAAGGGACCTGGTCCCTCCTCTGAACCTTCGAGGCTTGGTAGAAGCTCC
>NW_007790268.1:0-2028 GCF_000696425.1 Galeopterus variegatus
AATGAGTGAGAACATGTGGTAATTCTTTTTCTCTGCCTGACTCGTTTCACTCAATATTATTTATTACAATAGGAAGATGCTTAATCTTCTATCCCAGGAGCATCCATCTAGCTGCCTTTCAATTGGTAAACTGCATGCTTGCTGCAGTCATAAAAGCCCTTGAAGTTTTCAGGATAACAGAAAATCTACCTGCACTTCTCAAAATGTGGATTCTCACTCCTGAAATTAAGGAACAGGATACAAGGCATTTTAGTAATCCAAGTCTCTAAACATTTTCTGTGACAACAAATAGCTAAATTCCCCCTTTGAAGGGTATAGATTGGATTGTTGCAGCCAGATAGCCTCCTATTATCTTTTGATACTATTTTCCACAAACTTTTGAAACAATTTCTGGATGTGTGTGTATACAAGGGTACTCAAAAAATTATAAGAAAATAAAAGTTACAAGAGATATGAATCTTTCCATAAACGTTTTGAAGACCCCATTACATCCATACATAAAGAGGGAGGGGGGAGAGAGAGAGAGGGAGAGAGAGAGGAGAGAAAGAGAGGAGAGAGAGAGAGAGAGAGCACACACGCCAGTGAAAAAGCATACCCATATTGTTTACCAAGAGTTGCCTTTTGTTAACAAGACTAAATAATCTCTTGCAACTTCTGCTTTCAGTTGGAGGACGCAGCATTTGCATTTATCTCCTCTTGTCTTGGGCTTTATTGACCGATCTGAAAAACATATTTGAAAAGCATATATCTTAACAGTGATAAAAAAAAATATGAAAGCCTGCTGTCAGTGCAGCAGAAATCTTGCAGCATTGCAATCATGAGGGAATCAGAGCTACAACAACACAACACAAAATACAGGTTGGAGAAAAGGTGTCTCATGTGAGAATACTTCTTCCCTCAAAAGCTCCAGAGAAATTTTTGAAGTCAGACTCAACAAATGCAACCATCAGAGTAATTAATTAAAGACTTTCCTTCAAAACCTCTGGGCCAGCTGGGGCCTTTCTGCTTGCTCACACTGTACAAAAGGGAGAAGTCTGGGGAGACCGTGGACTGAACTATAAAATGCAGGGCAGGGGTAGAGACAAGTCTGGAAAAGGAGCAGTGGACACCAGCCTACGCCCCCAGATTAAAGTTAAGACATTGGATCTTGCAGAAGAAATTCTGACACAGAGAACCCCAAAGAAGCATTTGTTTGAAGGAAGAATGGAGATTCCTTCTCTATTCATGTGGACACTGGCATACTCCACCCAGCCTCATCACCGACCCTCCTCTCAACACACACCATAAACAGAGGAGTAGGAATTCTCATTTGATAACAAGAATAGACTCAGGAGCACCAGTGTTTTACTCTATACCACCAACTTAAAATAGGAACACAGAGCTCTAAATCTTCAGAAATTTTAAGAAAGCTAGTAGCATAAAACAGAGGTGCCAATATTACAAAAACACAAGAAATATGCAAGGAAGCAAAGTTAATGGGGAAAACAACAGAAAACATTAACAAAAGAGAATTCATAACTTTTATAAAAATGAGACAGAATTCTTGGAAATTAAAAACAAAACAATAGATAAATTCAATTGTGAAGTTACTTGAGTAAAAATGAATTAGTGGTAAAAGAGACAGGAAGAAGAGAGTCTCCCAGAATTCACTGCAGGAGGAAAAAGAGGCTGCAGTGGTTTGTAGAGGTTGGCTTCTTACTCCAGGCAACAATGCTATTAATTGGGATACTGAGACCATCCAAAAAGGCAGTGTGTGCAATGCATTCAGTATGCTGTGAACCAAGGGAGGGATTTGAAACTCCAGGCAAGGTAGGTTTTATGTGTTAATAGGATTTGCTTAACTTTGTATTTCACAGGAATTCATTTTATTTTTTACTATTTTCTCTCCTATGCTAAGGTTATTATTTGATCAAGAAAATGAGGTCCCTTATGTGTGTGCCAGTGTGAAGGGACCATCAGCCTCTCCATCCCTGCTCACCATTCTCTTCCAAGATCACGTAGGTAATTTACGAGATGATTGTGAAAGGC
>NW_007790269.1:0-2027 GCF_000696425.1 Galeopterus variegatus
AAAAAAGAGGCATGTGCCCACACCAACGGAATTGCAACAGTCTCCAGTGGTTGGAGTCTTGGAAACATTCCTGAAAGTGTCCACAAAGTGTCAGCTTTCAACATTTTCTAGGCCCAGAGAGACTACAAAGCCAGTCTGCTCTGCTCTGCTCAAGAGTATTAGTTTTCTATGCTATGTAACAAATTAATACAAATTGAGCAGCTTAAAACAGCACACATTCATTATTTCATAATTTCTGTGGGTCAGAAGTCCAAGTACAGTTTAGCTGGGTTCTTTGTTTAGGGTCTCACAAGGCTGCAATTAAGATGTCAGTCAGGCCATCGTCTCATCTGGAGGCTTGGCTAGAGAAGGATCTACTTCCCAGCTCATGTGTTTGTTGGCAGAATTCAGTTCCTTGCAGGTGCTTGTGGCTATGGGACTCATAGCAGCTTGCTTCTTCATAGCTGGCAAGGGAAAGAGAGTCTGTAGAATGAGTCTGCTAGCAAAATAGAGTCTCTTATATAACTTAATTTAATCATGGAGTGAAATACCATCATTTTCTCCATATCACATTGGTCAGAAGCAAATCACACCTCCCCCACCAACATACCCCCCCACACACACACACACAGGAAATCCGTATCAGTTTCCTAGGGCTGCTTTAACAAAATACCACAAACCAGTGGCTTAAAACAACAGAAATTTATTATCTCACAGTTCAGGAGGCTAGAAGTCTGAAATCAAAACACCAGTAGGGCCATGTTCCCTCTGAAACCCATAGAGGAGGATCCTTCCTTCTTTCTGGCTTCTGGTGGTTGCTGGCAATCCTTGGCATTCCTTGGCTTGTGACTGAAACACTTCAGTGTCTGCCTCTGTCCTCACATGGTATTCTTCCCTCGTGTCTGTCTTCATGGTGTTTTCCTCCTCTCTGGTGTCTCTCCTCTTCTTATGAGGACACCAGTCCTATTGAATTAAGGGCCCACTGTTCTCCAGTGTGACTGCATCTTCACTTGACTATATCTACAAAGACCATGTTTCCAAGTAAGGTCGCATTCACAGTTACTGGGTACTTCTGGGACTTCAACATATCTGTCTGGGAGACACAGTCCAACCTATAAAAGTTGTGGGGTAGGTGAAGGGATGTAATTATAAGTCATGTGCCAACAAATACATATCCCTCTGGGTCACCATGAAAAACTTTTAGAGCTGCCTCGATGAAAGGTCTTCTGCTCCTCTGCCCCTTTCCTGTCATCATTGTCCCCATAATAGGGGTCATTATTGTCACTTAAGAACCAAGTGATGTGCTTTATAATGAGACTAGAGGGCAGAGAGAATGAATGTGTAGCTGTACATGATTAAAAAATGAAGGAGTAATATTAAAAGAGAGAGATGGGTATGAGAAAGTGTTGTGCACATAAGGGGGAAGGTAAGCCAAAATTATGCACAACTGAAAGAGGAACTACTATGAAAGGAATTGTTTTATGCAGAACGTGGCTAAAACAGACTTCTTTATTTTAAGAACCATGGTGTCATTGGGGTGTACAACTTATTTTTAAATTACAATGGGTATTATATAATGATGATAATATGTTATAAAACAATTTTCTTTAAAGCACTCAAGATAACTTTGTAAAACTTAATCAGTCTCCTCATGTTATGCCTCTGGGCAGGGCAGGAAGATACTTACTGATTAAGACACTAGAACAGTGAAATTAGGTTACTGGGAATTATACCATTGGTAAAATAGATGGTATGTGGGCAACTCACCTGACCCTCTTTCCGGCTTGTTTTAATAACTGTTCTTGAGGCTTCATATACTAGCTTGTCTCTAAGAAGCACCTTTTGCTTTCTAACATAACTAGTTACATAGGCAGTTGGAGGATGCCTTACAGAGAAAGCATTGGTGTCTAGGTACTCCCTTCAGATGTTAGGAAGAGCTTTTAATTTGCTTAAGGACTTTGTTAAGGTCTTTCTAATTTTTTTTACATTCAAATTTTGTAAGCCTGGATTTTCTTGCTGAAGCTTGTTGAGTTTAAATCCTATTATAA
>NW_007790270.1:0-2027 GCF_000696425.1 Galeopterus variegatus
TGAGGTGTTCAAAAGCACCCAGGAACACTGGGGAACTAAGAGAGCTTCGTGCATGCTGGGGACATGGGGACACTTTTTAAAAAGACCTGAGAAAACCCTCATTTTTAGCACTGGCTGATTTCCAGGCTCGGTTCAGCAGGAAGTGAAGGCTGTCAGGTTTTGAACAGCCCGAGTACGTATTAAATAAGTCCCTCAGCACAGAGTCATCCACAAAAACAGCAAAAGGTGAGGTTTCTCATTGTTTGCTTCTTTTTTTTGGAATTTTCATTCGTCTTACACACACATTCACATATTTTCTTATGATGCAGCAATTCCATTTCTGGAAATGTGCACAAGTAATTAAAAGTGTGAACTGGAAGATATTTATACATCCATGTTGACAAAGCATTATTCAAATTAGTCAAAGGTAGTCCCAGTCTAAATATCCACAGATGTATACATGAATAAACAAAATGTGATTAACACATACGATGGAATGCAACTTATGTTTAAAAAGAAATTCTGACATGTTACAACATTCATGAACCTTAAGCCCATTATGTCATGTAAAAAAAGTTACAAAAAACCAAATACCGTATAATTCTACTTGTATGAGGTACCTAGAGTAGTCAAATGCATAGAGTCAGAAAGTAGAATGGTGTTTGCCAAGGACAGAAGGAGGAAACATTGGGAGTTATTTTTTAAATATGTACAGAGTCTCACTTTCGCAAGATGAAAAATGTTCTGAAGATTAATGGTAATGATACTCGTACAACAAAGTAAATGCCCTTAATGCCACTAAAATGTACACTTAAAAAGTGATAAAATGGTAAATTTAATAATGTATATTTAACCACAGTTTTTAAAAGGTGATGCAGTTTGGATGTGTTGTCCCCCCAAAACTCAATGGAAATCTGATCCCCAATGTGGCAGTGTTGGAAACTGATTGAGTCATGGGGGCAGATCCCTCATGAATGGATTCATGCTCTCCCTGGGGAGGGGGGATTAATGAGTGAGTTCTCACTCTATTTGTTCCCATGAGAACTCATTGTTTAAAAAGACCCTTGCACCTTCTCTCTCTCTCTCTTGCTTCCTCTTACCATGTGATGTGTTTGTACCCACCAGCTGCCTGCTACTTTTTGCCATGAGTAGAAGCAGCCTGAAGCCCATGCCAGATACAGCTGTTCCGAGTAATAAGCCAAATAAACCCCTTTTCCTTATAAACTTCCCAGTCTCGGGTAATTCTGTTATAGCAACACAAAACGGACTAATACAGAAAATTGGTACCAGGAGTGGGGTATTGCCATACAGATACCTGAAAATGTGGATGCAGATTTGAAACTGGGTATTGGGCAAAGTGTGGAGGAGTTTGCAGGACTTAGAAGAAGAAAAACAGATGAGAGAATGTTTGGAAGATTTTAGAGATTGGTTGAATGGTTGTGTTGAGAATGCTGATAGAAATGTTGACAGTAAAGACCATGCAGATGACAAAGAAAAACTGAAAAAGTTTATCACCACTAGAGGTGCCCTAAAAAATGCTAAAGGGAGTCCCAGCCCTTTGGGGGGGAATGATGGCAGATGCAACACAAAATCATGTGAAAATGTAAAAAATGTATAGCTCTCTGGGAAATGTACGTACATATGCATATATAGAATTCTGTAACATCATAATGACGGTGCATAAAACACTTTAAATCCTGCTTTAGAATTGAAAGACAAAAGCATAAAATAACCATAAAAGTCTATTAATATGTAAACAACACAAATATATGATATTTGACAACATTAATAAAGTTGAGAGAAGATATATATATTTAAATAGTATGCAATTGAAGTTGTTACCAGCTTAATAAAATTTATTGTTTACCTTTAGGTGTTTTGTGTTATCCCTATGGTAACCACAAAGAAAAGAAATATAGAGATGCACAAAAGGAAATAACATAAACCAAATCATGTCGCTGCAGAAACGAACAACACAAGAAGGAAGACAGTGAGAGACAAAGAGGAACAGAACAGCTGCTGGGAACAGAAAACACGGAACAAAATGG
>NW_007790271.1:0-342 GCF_000696425.1 Galeopterus variegatus
GTTTTCTCCATGGTAGTTATCTTCCTTTCACTTTCAGATATAGGACTCCCTTGAGCATTTCCTGTAAGGATGGTCTACTGGTGATGAATTCCTTCAGTTTTTACTTGTCTGTGAAAGACTTTTTTTCTCCTTCTTTCCTGAAGGATAGCTTTGCTGGATACAGTATTCTTGGATGGCATTTTTTTTTCTTTCAGCACCTTGAATATATCATCCCATTGTCTCCTGTCCTGTAAAGTTTTTTTCTGAGAAATCTGCTTAGTCTAATGGAGAGTTCCTTGTATGTGACCTGACACTTTTCTCTTGCTGTTTTTAGAATTCTCTCTTTGTCTTTGACCTTTGACA
>NW_007790271.1:5388-7415 GCF_000696425.1 Galeopterus variegatus
TAGTATGGATGCATAAAGGGCAATATGATAATTCTAGAAGACAAGATGGTCATTAGAGAAGTCAAATACATGTTAAAGAGTAGGACAGTCAATTTAGCATATAGAGCCAAACTAAAATACAAATTAAAATTTATTGCATAGGTATTCAGCGATCATTAAAGCCAAGTTCTTTCCCTGCTCTGATAGTTTGATTTTTCCAGTCCTAGCTACCAAGAATATTTACTTTTCTGTTGCAATAACTATGGCCAACGGTATTTTTCATGTTCAATTTTAAATTATTATCCTGAAAGATTTTAGAAAGAGCTGCATTTCAAGCCACAATTCACTCTGATTAGGAGAGGCAAGTCTGTTCTATTAGCATCTCACAAGTTGCTACCTTGAGCTGTGCAACATCTGTGAAAAACATGGAAGATAACGTTACCATTCTAAAAGCAATAAACAAACAGGCAACTCCTCTCTCAAAGTTCCCAAACAGATTAAATTGAAGACATAATAATTAGAAGTCCTCAGAGCGACTTGGGGTGTCCCTCTGTATCTTTTACACTAAGAGTGGAATAGACATTTGAGATTTGGTAAGATTAGATATCACATATATCAAAACAGTATAGTTTACTGGCCAGTTGTAAATGCATATGTTCTTGGTCAAAGTTTTATTCACTTGAATAAATCAATGAATTGTAATTCCAGTATCTGAGTCCAAGTAGAAGACAAGATTATATTCATTATTTCCCATCTGTCAGAGAGAAAAGCTGCACTCCTCTAGACCTCCCCCAAAGGCTCAACTGAGCCTGTTTGCTACTTTAAAATTATTCATATTACTTCTGTGATGTGAAGAAACAATGGAAAAGAATCTCTTAAACTTGCTGGAACTCCCCATAATAAATGTTCTGTGCAAAACTTTGTGTATTCTGTGTTAAAGAATCCAAAAGGTGTACCTAAAAAAGAGCACACTAAAATAGTGGAGGCATATTAACAATGGATTTCACTTCGCCCAGAGAGCAAAGTACACTGTAAAATCAATAAAAATTAACTTCTAGTGAATTTAACTTAGAATCACTTATAAAAAACCTGAATTCCCATTACTTCCTGTTATTTTTGTTATTACCTTCTCAATTTTCTCTGAAGCTTACCTCTTGAATCTAGGCAGTTAAAAGCTGTTGGACTATTAAAATCAGTAATTGTGCCTGTAGTTTAGGGAAACCTTCTGTGGAGCATGAGGAAGCAAAAGCTCAATAACTCTTACTTATTTTGAAGATAAAATGCATAACTTTAATGTTTTATTTATGGATGAAAATAAATGTTATATTTCTTTGTTATTCAATTTTTAACTTGGAAAAAAAACCAAGCCAAACTTCAAAATTTTCTAGAATAAAATCGTATTAATTAAAAACAATAACAAATGATAATCTGTAACATGAAATATAACTCCAACTAGAAAAATAGATCTACTTTATATTGTTATGATTTTCTGCAACAACATCAAGGTTCATATGTGCCAGATGGCTTACTTACTTTCATTAAGAATTATTAGTAACAAAACTGTTTAAACTAACAACAATTCATCATTCTAATTAGTTTTTCTAAGAATTAATATAAATTATGTAGAAGGATGATATCCTCAGCATCACCATGGCTTAGAGTCAGGAAATTATACCATTATACCACTATCTCAGAAGCACACTTGACTTGGAACCTTAGTCCAGGAGATGAGCAGGTGATCACCAGTCAGATCCTTTTGATAGTTTGTTAAGTAGAGACACAGACAAACCAAGGTTAAAGTTGAATCATGTTACAACAGTATCCCAAGAAAGCTCTGCTGAGTTCTGGAGAGCTTATTTATTTCTAGGCTGGTTGTTCAACAATTTCTTTAACTCTCTAAGCTATATCAGGATTCTTTTCAGTAAATTTCCCCTTCCTCTTTCTCCTTCCTTTTATTTTGAGAGAGTAGGAATTGTTGTCTGCTACAGGAAAACAAAAGAACCATTACTGACATATTAATTTTGTGCCTTAATTTCCTTGTCTCAAAA
>NW_007790272.1:0-2027 GCF_000696425.1 Galeopterus variegatus
TTCAAGAGATCCACTGTAATACAGGTGTTTTTGAAAGATGAAGCACCACTGAGTTCCCATCTGGTGACAAGATCTTGCATTTATGTGCACTTTTAGGCAGTGAGAGTTCATCTCAAACTTGGGTAGCTTTCAGAACTCACATCTGCAAATCTAGCACAAGCTTTTCTTAGGAAATGTCCATCAGCTACAAAGGCTGCAAATATCACAATGGATGTGAAGAATACTCCAGGAAAAAAATCCCATGTTTTAATTAGAGCAAAGTGTATTGTCTTGAAATATTTTTTAATGTGTTGTGGAAAAAACAGACTTGAGTGTTTAATCTTAAAGAGAAGTAAGTTAACAAGCAATTCTTCATAAGGATCAAAATTCACTTACTGATCATTTGTCTTTAAAGTTTTGATGTGTATTAAAATATAGACCAATATTTTTGCAAGTCTTTTTTGAGCAGCTATCATCTAGGAGAGACTGTGTGTCTGTATGTATTTTATGACAACTTTAAATGATGTTATAAAGATTTCGAAAGTACAAGTCTGAATATAGTTTTTCAGTTTACTCATATTGTCATTTATTTGACCATGAGTGGAGAACTTTTGAAACATTTGTAATGTCTATTGAAATGTAAATACATTCTTGGAGAGAAAAAGTAATATCCCTGACTGATGAATGCTTATCTTAGCAATTTTTCCCTAGTCCTTCACTGGTGGTGAGAGAGATTTCATAAAAACAAACAAAAAACATACTACTTCAGAGTTTGTGAAAAAGGGAAGACACTCTCAGAGTTAAAATATAAGATTTTTCTACCTAGAAGCAGGCTCCAGTGTTTCCTGATCTACCTGTTTGTTGTCCCTGCCCTCAAATACTTTCTATATCATTGCTTGAAATTATTCAAGCAATATTGTCCAAATTCCTACCATTGAGAAATTAATTTTTATTAATAAGCATAGCACCTTTGTTAAGTGGCAAATAGGTCTAGAATAAATAGTCCGGGCATGAATCTTTGAATTTGGAAAGGTGAGACATGAGTGATTTTGGTCATTGAGCATTTTGGATTTATCTTGGAATTTGCTTGCTGTCCTCAGGCCAGGGAAGGGAGAAAGCTTTAGGGAAGCTATGGGTAAATAATTGTAGGAAAAGGGAACTAGGATTTGGAAAATTGGTTCATAAAAGCTCAGAGGTAGCAAAATATACATTGCCTAATTTGTTATGCAAAAGGAGAAGAAAAAAAAAGTTCTCCTCTTTCTTCACAGATCTAGGGTACAAAGAAAGTAATGTTGCTAGTAATAATTCTGGAGGCATACTAGTTTATATATGATTTTGTAAACTTTTGCAAAACTCAACAATCATTAACAGCATTTTTTGAAATAAAAAGCACATTTGAAGTTACCAACATACAGAATACACTGAATTTATAAATTGGAAATTATGAAGACAAGGTGCATCAGCCTTCTTTTTATGGTAAATTCTCAATCTAGTACAAATAAGATAAATAGCCTCTTAGAGAGTCAAAAAATAATTTTAAGTATTGGTAAAAATCTGAGAAGAGAGAAGGAAATAGTAAAAAATCTATTGAATTTTCACATTTTGTATAAGGTCCGCCCACAAAGGGAAGATTTGGTGCTTGGAAAATGGTTTGCGGCAAGGATGTTCCAGATGTTTTTACTGGAGAGTGAGGTCTCCAACCATTTGCATGGGTAACAACTTGCCTTACAGGAAAATGCCCCCAACTATATGTAACAGTTCTAAAGTAGAAAACATGAAATAGGAGGAAGGGTTGCAAATAATTCTAACCCTTTTTCCAAAGACTCTAAGGCTCTTCCTCCCATCAGTGATTTAAAGTCATTAAATTTAATGACAATATCAATGCACCTTGAAAGGGCTATTAGCTATGTAAATGTAAAAGTATCACGGGCTTGAGCAGAGTTGATCAAATGAGGACTCTATGAGAAGGTGCTTAACATCAGACATTTATGCTTAGAAAAACTTGCTTCAATAGCTCTTAAAGGAGAGAAAAGGTAGTTAAGCTACCT
>NW_007790273.1:0-2027 GCF_000696425.1 Galeopterus variegatus
GAGATGCAGACACACTGTGAGAGGGAGATCTGAGAGTCAGAAGGCTTGTAGGGCTAGAGCTGTTATCCGAGAAGGTGCAGAATCTCTTCCAAAGGTGTAGAGGAATGAAGTGGACACTTTCCTAGTGAAACGGGGGCACAGACTCCTCATTTTTTTCTAGCTGTTCCCCTCACCCCTGTCAAAACAGGCCTCAGCTGGAAAAAGGGAAAAATAAAAAAACTTTACTTGACCAAGCAGAAAGGACTGGATTCTTCAGATTAACAATAAAGTACAGTCAACAATAAGATAAAATAATTAGTTAAACATATACTTTCCTTAGGCTAAAACTTAATTTAAAGGTCAAGATGTTTGATCGATCCTTAACTAAAATGGCTTAAAATAGCATCTATAACACCATTCTCGAGTTGTCTTTGCAGACCACCTACAACTGCAAGCCTGCTTTAAAACATGCGCACCCTGGACCCTAAAGTGCTATACAAAATATCAGTCAAGATGCTAGAAAGAGTTGTGATTACTTCACCTTGAACCAGTCAGATTTCTGCTTGGCTCCCGGGACCACCCCCCTCATAATTCTACTCTGATTACTTGTGATTTTAAACTGTCGGGGAGTATGGGATCTTTAAGCTCCTGTAGTTGCCTTGTGCTCCTTTGGCCATTCAAATAAATACTGATCTTTATCACTACAAACTTTGGTGTAAAAACTTCTTAGTCATTTGGATGTTGGATGATGAACCTCTGTTGATTTGGTTAACACTAGGCACTGTGACACTGAGTGTCCCAACAAGGCAGGTCCATGTTTTATAGGGGTTTGCAAGATATGGTAGAAGATACAATGGTTTCTTGGAGCTACTCCCAGTCTAAAAGAGTGACTGGGAAAATAGTGCTTTGCTCTGCTTAGCTCCCACACCAGCTCAGCACCCAATAGAGCCTGCTCCCATCATGTCATTATGACTTGCCTGGCGGTTGAGGGATGGGCACATAATTAATATACTGTTACTTAAGCAGACATTTTCTGGATTAGTACCTACTTGGGGCTCTTATTATATTGTGTGCTATGGAGGGATACTTCTTACCAAGTCCAGTAAGTGTAGTTAACTGATCTCCCAGTCCCCGGACAATTAAAAGGAAAAAAAGGGGGGGGGGAGTGACTACTGGCTAAGGTAAATATGAGGGGTCTTCAGAAAGTTTATAGAAAGATTTGTATTATTACCTTTTAATTTTGTTTTTCCATGAACTTTTTGAAGTACCCTTGTATATATTGGTGCAGCCTAAAACAAAATCTGACAACCTGGAAATGAAGACATAAAAGCTGTAAAGACCTCTACTGCATGCTTGTAGAATAGTAAGGGACATTAACAGAATCTTTAGATGCCAGAAGTAGCTTTACAGTGAAGTAGCATAGTGTAATGGAAAAGAATGACCTTTGTTTTAGGCAGATCTCTCAGATCTCTCCTGGGCTGGAATCTGCCAACCTCTTGGCAGCTGTACAAGCTTGGGAATGTTCTTTAACATCTCTCTCTCTCTCTCTTTTTTATAATAGTAACAGTGAGGATGATTATAACAGGTTTCAATGTTTTGTGGGGAATTGGATTTCATGTTGGTGAAATGCCTGCTGTAGTGCCTGGCACATAGCATTCACTGAGTATCAAGCTGTTATTATAAAATATGATTGAACAAATGGAAATGAAGAAAGAAAATGTCGTTAGCAGAAGCTCAGAGGAAATAATCAGCATGACTTGTTTGTGGAAAATATTTATCATTTTGTTCATTTTGTTAGGTCAGGTTTTCTAAAGTGTTGTAAATGTGACATCACAGTAATATGACACTGTACAGTATTGTAGTAGTCCTTAATTATGTCCTCATTTCACTAGATCAGTTTCACTTGCTTTATTTATTTAATTATTTACAGAGCATATTTGATAAATGAAGCTTTGTGCTAAGCACTATATGGTGTATTAAGATGAACAGGAGAGGGCCGGCCCGGTGGCGCACTGGATAGTGCGCCGCTTGGGAAGCGCGGCAGCGCT
>NW_007790274.1:0-2026 GCF_000696425.1 Galeopterus variegatus
GAGCGTTCCATCCTCATGGCCTAGTCACCTCCCTAAGGCCCCACCTCCTAATACCATCACCCCAGGGGTCAGGATTTCAACATATAAATTTTGAGGGTGCATAAACATTCCTACCACATATCATGATCCCCAATGTGAGTCAAAGTTTAATCAGAAAAACAAAAACCTCCTGAAGTGGTTCAGAGGGAATTTAAAACCGATAATTAGTTACACAGATGATAGGAGAGTTGAGAAACCAAAAGGGGATGTTGAGGCAGGCCCAGGAATTAGCAACAGAAGAAAATCATTACTGTGCTTAAGATGGAGAGAAAAGAGGAGGGACTGGAGGTACCTAAGAACAGGAGAAGGACAGACCTATCCAGAGATCTGTAGCCACAGAGGAGAGGGGCTCACTGGGGGAGACACAACCCAAGACACAGAGGGAGGGTAGAAACACCCTGACTCTTCCTTTTGTCCCCACTTCAGTCTCCTGGTGCCACCTTCTGATCAGGTGACAAAGAGTCTGGGAAGTGTAGGCTGCAAAGGCCAGATACCCAGTACCAAAGGGCATAGTCACGAAGGGCAAGGAATGAATCAGAGGAAAAATAGGTCAGATTCAAGCAAATCTTTCTGAATCATAGAATAAATATAAATCAAATTTTATCTGATATCAAAAGCTTCCTTTTGTTAAGTTTTTGCTTGCCATGATTTTTTTCTATCATTTTACTTTCAAATTATTTTTAATCCTTGTTTTAGTTGTTTTCGATATAGCTGTTGGTAAGGAGCACGTAGCTAGATTTTTCTTTTTCTTTTTCTGACAAGTTTTTCTGTGACTAAAGCATTTTCATTTTTTGCAATATTTGAATTAATTTTTATCATCACTTTTATGTGCTTTTCATTTGCCCTGCCTTTCTGTGCATTTATTTTCTCTATTCCTGCCTTCTTTTGCATTGCATGACTTTTTTTATTAAACATTCCAAAGTTTTCCTCAACTAAGTTGAGAGTTATATTCTTTCTTGATGACTGATCACCATAGAAAATTATAAATGTGTAATACCTAAAAAAATTCTCATCCCCAAAATACAAGGACCTTAATACATTTTGATTCTAATTACAACCCTTCTGATTTATATGCTACAGTTATTAGATATTTTAGTTTTACATTATTTTACCCCCACATAGCATTATTCTTATTTTATTTAGCTTAGATATAACCACATATTCACTTATATATGTGCTTTTCTTCACCCACCCCAGTTTCTTACAACCTTTTATAGTCGAGCAGAGACTAAAGAAATGATTAATGTCATATTTTCCAAAATGCAGCTTACAAATCATATTCTATTCAAGTTCATGTTTTCTGTTGATGACTGGTTTGTTTTAGGCTCCCCCCCCCCATAAAGATGCTAAATAAAATCATTGGGAAATAGGGATTTAATAGCCTCCGTTATTTCAATTCACTAGGGAGGAGAAAGTGGTCCATCTCGATCATTATGGTGAAAATATCCATTTGTGATTTAACTGATGTAAAATCACAGAACATTTCACTTAGACAAAGGACCTTCTGGAATTGTCACATGACAACCCTCAGGGCAGAATTGTGAATCCACTTAGGTGACCAATTAAAAACAGTTAATCTTCCTAGGTAATCGGTTGTTGCTCTCACTGCATCTTAGAATAGGTAATAAGGGATAATTTGGGGACTGTGAGTATTGTAATTTTATATAACGGTAGTTAAAATAATCTACCACTAGCTAAATTATGCTTCACAACTGTACCTTTTACCTATCCACAGGACATTCAAAAAATAAATCTAGAGAGGCAAGTCTTCAAGATAATTTAATGTATTACATTTCCTGTAATCTGGGTATAATTTACTTTGGAGATATTGTTTATCTTATAAGGAGGGTGAGTAAAAATGTACCAATTTTCCCTTATTCTCCACCAGCATTTTAGCATTTACAAAATGGAAAAGATGTTTCAGGTAGTTTAGCCCAAGGTGCACAAAAACCAGAGTCTACTGCAGCAGTACAAATAATTAGATTAT
>NW_007790275.1:0-2026 GCF_000696425.1 Galeopterus variegatus
GATCACATATGTATAATTTTCTCCGATAGCCTTTCTCCCAGTAGTTTTAGAACACACTGATGAAATGTGACTGAATTTTTATAATGATGCCCATGAAACCTGGACATTTTTAAACTTCAGTAATCTCTATAATTAACTCATCTCTCAATTTTTTTTTTCCTAAAGGATCCCAGCCTACTCACTCAACCCTCTCACACAAGAGAGTGGCGGTACTAGATGCCATTCAGGAAATATTAAGTTCCTGAATTTTTTCAGAAACAAATGCTAACTATAACTAATCAAGGTATTCATGAAAATTATAAGATCCAGAGAACCGAAGATGGGAGAAAAATATGAACTTTATATCTTTTTGAAGGGAAGAGGGAAATTGTCAGAATAAACCTAGAAATCAGTTTTCTTACTAATGTCTTAAATTGAAAAATGGGATATTCCTCTTCATATTTACTTTAAAAATACTACACTTATCAGATTAGGGTCATTTTCAACTTCTGCAGAATGCACTCTATTTTAAGGAGCCAAAAAGTTCCTTCCAGACATTTTAACTTGTACCATTTATTGATCTCTAAACTGTTCTATTTTGTTGTAGCATTTTTCACCTGGAAATGAATAAAAAATGAAAAGCCCTAGTTGAAATCCATTCTTCACACTGATGTCAGAGTGCCAGTTTCAAAATAGAAATCTATTTTGAAACATCCACCTTTTAAAAATCCTTCAATGTATCCCTATCAAGTACCTGTTAAAGTCAAACGCTACCATTCTTACGAAGTTCCCCTCTCTAATGACCTCTTTGCTCACTAATTTGTGCTTTATACTCCATTCATCAACCAGGATTTTTCCTCTTCCTTGAAAAATCCATTGCTATTTTCCCCCTCCATGCAAACACAAGTACATTATCTCCTTTGCCTGTAATACTTCCTCATCCTTACCTGCTTTATCAAGGAAATCCTTCTAATCTTTTAGAGGTAGGTCTAACTGTCAAAGTCAAGAAGGAAAATCCTGGAGACAGAAAGGCTGGTATCCCAGATTCCTTACTAACTGTATGAGTGTGAACAAGTTACCTAACTTCTCTGTGCCAGAATTTCTATAAAATGGGGATAATGATAGTGCCTATCTTGCACAGATGATATGGGAATTACATGAGTTAAATCATGTAAAGCTCTTAAAAATGCCTGACACACTAAGCACTCAATGAATGATAGCTATAATAAAGATGAAGATGATTCCTTCTCAACCTTTTATTATACAAATTTTCAAACATATAGAAAATTGAAAGACTTGTACAATGAGCAACTATGTCCTCCCACCTAGCTTCTACAATTAATAGTTTACCATGTCTGTTCTGTCACATAAATATCCATCCATGCATCCCTCTATCCTATCCATTTATCAGTCCACTGAGTATTTTAAGATGAAGCATTCCTGAACTCATTCTTTCTTCTCCCCTCCAGTCACTCCCACCCTCGACGACAGTTTAACTTGTCTCCTTTGAGTTCACATGATACTCAGGCACACTGCTTTGTAATTATCTATTTACACACCTATTTCTTCTACTAGACTATGACCTCCTAAATGCAGATATCATGTCTCCCTCAGTTTTGAATACCTAGCATCTATCTCAGTGCTACAGCACAATAAATATATCAAGAGTTACTGAATGGTTTTTTATATGTGTTGCAGTTACAAAACCATACCACATACAGTTTTCATCAGGTTTTTGTGCAATTTGTTAATTCGATAATGAGTATTAGTGATGACAGGAGTAATAATAATTATAAAAGCATGATTATTACAACTTACAAAAGAGCTTTTGTCTCAGAAAAAAAGATACCAGAGTTTTGGCCCTGATTTGGTCATTTATCAAGTGTCCTCAGATAAGTCAATCCTCTTGCTGGAAAGCACATTCTTCACCTGTAAAATAAAGGTGAAGTTCCAGCAACATGGCAAAACAAAAATGCTGGTTAAAAGAAAGAAAAAATTACCAAAATTATTTGTACACCATTTGTTTAGCTGAGCTTGGAGAAAAAAA
>NW_007790276.1:0-2026 GCF_000696425.1 Galeopterus variegatus
CTGTATTATATATTTGAAATTTGCTGAGTAGATCTTAAGTGTTCTCACACACACACACACACACACACAAAAGTAACTATGTGAGGTGAATGTGTTAATTAGTTTGATTGTGGCAATCATTTCACAATGTGTACATATATTAAATCATTATGTAGTAGGTACATCTTAAATATATACAATTTTATTTTTCAATTACCCCTTAATAAAGCTGGGGAAAAAATTAAAATATTTTCCAAAATAAAAAATCTGCTTGTAAATGCTCATTTTAAAAATCAGAAAAGAAAGATAGAAGAAAAAAAAATTATCCGTAGTCCTGCCATCCTTCTTTGCCTTCAAGTCTTCACTCAAATATCACTTTTTTGAGAATTTTCAGAATATCCGGTTTAAAATTGTTGTACCACAACCTCCATACACACAGACACTGGGTGCTCCCTATCTATAGCACTTTGGGATATGCGAACCAATACATAATTAATTGGTTTATTGTCTATATCCCTCCACAGGAATTTAAACTCCATGAGATCGAGGACTTTGTTCCTTTCGTTCACTGTTGTATCCCTAGTGCCTGTATATTGTTGGCCTTCAGTAAATGTCTAAATGTCACTAATACTGCTAACATTTAGATGTGTATCTCTTGCTGTTTTTGTTTATAATGCAGTGAGTCTTGTTATTTTTTAACATAAAGAAAAAGTAGTATCTATTAAATGCCAGGCACTGTGCTGGGATTTTGCATACTACATTTCATTTAATCTCTCAACAACACTGACAGATACTATCCCTGACATACAGAAGCAAACACTCAAATATGTTAAGCAATGTGCCCAAGGTCACACTCCTAGTAAATTGAAACTGGAGCCAAATCAAAGTGTGTGACTATATACCCTGTGCAATTTCACTACCTCATTACTGACTGTAGTTTTACTCTTGCTGGATATTTATTCATCTTCATCTTTCTCCACTTTGTTTCATATCCTAAGTATTCCCTCATGTTATCACATTTCATTTCCTATTTTAATGGGAAAAGATAAGTATATAAATGAAGACCAGATTAGAGATAACAGTAATATGCATTGGCTGAAGGTCATAAATATCTGTCACTTAAGTGTTTGGTTATGAGCACTCCCCAAAATCATACTAAATCTCACCTCTGTGCTTTTGCCCAGAAGCCCCTCCTACTTCTGTCTATCTACCCATATTTGCATTAGCTGAGTTTCTCAGACTCAACCTAGCTGCTTAAGCTTTTTGGTTTTTAGGGAGTTTATTTATGAGAGGACGCTAGATTGGCTCACAGATTTGGAGCTGAACAGCTAAGCCTTGAAGAGGACATGTCTGTTGGCCCCTGGCCATCAAGGCTCTCAAGCCATCTCCTGCCTTTGAATTTCTGCCTGTTGGCGTCATCCTCTCAGACCAGCTTTCTCCATGGGAGTAAAAGACATAGCTGCATTGAGCACACATCCTTGCAGCTCTCTGAAGAGAAAAAAAAGGAATCTCTTTATCCAGCTCAAGTTTGAAAATTACCAGTAAAAAGACACTGATTGACCTGGCTGGGACCTGGTGCCAATCCAGGGACTAATCAATGTGCCTGGGGAATGGAAAAATAGTGATCGACTCAGCTTGGGCCATGTGCCTTACCTCTGAAGTACTTGATGGCCAGTAGCCTCCACATGGTTTTAAAGAGCATTTGCTAGAAAAAAAATGTCTGTTCTGGACAGACAAAAGTTTGAATGCTCCACTATAGGACCAGATCAAACCCTGCCTCCTTCCTTTACCATTTCAGGCCATATTCATTCACTATGAACAAAGATTCATGGAGCACCTACAATGTGTGTAAGCATTGCTAGGTTCTAGTGACATCCATTTATTCATTCAGTCAGTCAACAATAACAAACATTTATTCAAAGCAACCTATGCCAGGCACCATGCTAAGTTGCTGGGGACAAAACAGCGAGGAAGACAGGTAAGGTCTCTATCCTCCCAGAACTTTTATATCATATGGGCAGTCAATAAACAAGTAGATAAATGAAAC
>NW_007790277.1:0-2026 GCF_000696425.1 Galeopterus variegatus
AAAAAAAAAAAAAGCTTCTTTACTGTTTGTAACCCCCATTCTTAGGTTTCCTTTATTATACGCTATAGAATTTTTCTTCTTTCTTATCCCTATGCATCATTTATACGGTTCTTGTTTTGGTACAATTCCCCATAATATTCCAGAATGTACTGTTTTGTGAGTAGACTGAACAGATTTTTTTTTATGCTTCTTCACATCCAGTGCAGAGTTGTAATTGGAGACAGATTTCCACCCACAAAAGCTCCAGATGTTAAAACGTTTCCCAACATCGACTTAATACAGTGACGGCAACACCTCCCTCCCGCCCCTCCCAGTAGGGTTGGGATTGTACTGTATTCCCTACTGGTTTACCCTTCCCCCCTGTAAAGGGTAACATTTTCCCTGGGTGCAGAGGCTCCCTCATAGTCTCCAAGACCGAAGGACCTATAAGAAAAAGAACAAAAACAATTATATCTTTAATAATTCTCTTTCAAATCCAGTGGAACATAAAATCAATCAACTAATGATGCTATCTTTACCTATAAAGAAAATGAGAAATTGGACAAATTGCCTAAGATCATGCTAGTCAATTATAATCATCACTTATGGCTCTGAATTGTTACCTGCATAAGATAAGAAAAGTGAGGCAAAGCTGGAGACACACACAGAGCCAAGTAGCACTTTGTATAGATGAAATGTGCCTGTATGATGCTATCAGTCTAATTCTTTGTCCCATTTGGCAAAATGGGCCCCAATGTGGAACTGGTTACTTCTTACATAACAAGCCACCTTACTTTCTTCAAAATTAAATAGCACTTTCTCTAGGACAATAACTTTCCTTAGTGAGAATTAAATCATCCTTTCCCCTGCAGTATTCCCAATATTTAGCAAACAAAAATCCAATCCATCAAAAAATAAAAAAGCATTAGGTATTTCCAGTTGTCTCATGTTTCAGCCTAAGAGGCATAGAGAAGTATTTATTACCACACTAGGGTCACTACATTCAAGTAAATTTTAACACTGCCTTCTTGATGTTCCTATAGTTATTCTTCTGACCCTTTTTCACTTTGTCATTTCTTATACGTTCAGGCCACTTGAATCTCATGATAAGGATTTTTTTTTCAAAGCTAACAGTTTTAATGATAAGAAGGACATTAAGAGATAAGGTAAGATTACTGGGAGATTTAAAACTATTACCTGATAGTTCTTTTACAATAAAACTCTACTACCCACTCATGCCAAACCTTGGACATTTATGAACGTTCATGAGAATTCACAGAGGGCAATTAGTCTATCTGTGGAGCAGTACAAGTAACCAACCCCCTTTCTCCTGTCTCCGAAAAAAGGGAAGAAGAGCACAAAAAGGCAGGAATAAAAGGTACTGACTGAACTTTTATCTCTAATTAGAAAACTGAGAATTATTTCGTATCCTGTCTTCGAACAGTGATCACTACAGTTAATTCATAATTCATAATTGGTGATGAGACCAAAGAGGTAATAAATCTGAAAGTGCTCAAGACTTATTAACACACTGCTGAGTCTTTCAAGCTGAAGTCATCCTCATCACTTAAAGTGAATCAAGTAAGCACTTTGTTCCAGGTTTAAAATCTATTCAGAGTAAATAAGCAAGCAAGCAAACAAAAACTCCAATTCAATGTAAAGTGTAATTCTATTTGGTGTATATCTTCTGTACACACATTAAGTATACCCTCTGGCTTTCAGTCAGTTATGTCTCAATTCATGTTCAAGACCTAAAGAAGAATGTCAAAGCCTTGGGTCACTGTATTGGCCCATGTTCCTAACATTTACTGAGCCAACTTAGGGTGCTAGGCAATATACTAAGTTCTGGCATCACATATAATGTAGTATTTAATCTACAACATAACTTAATGAGGGAACTGAAGCTAAGTTTAAGTACAAAAAATCTTAAGGAACAAGAGTCAAATTGGACTTAACCCTTTACCACCCCAAATCAAAATACTCTTTCATTAATCATTTTATGTCACAGTATTGAGCATGTGCTCAATAAAATATACATTAAAGAATG
>NW_007790278.1:0-2026 GCF_000696425.1 Galeopterus variegatus
ACCGTCTCCCACCTGAATTATTGCAGCAACTTCAAGCCCTCTGATCCATTACCTGCACTAAAGCCAGGGTGATCTCTCAACAGGAAAATCCACACCTACTCTCTGCCCGTATGCAGTAAAACCCAATGGGTGAAAGGCAGAAAAACAAAGTAAAACAAAGCCTTTCTAGAGAGACACATCTCATCCCAGGTTACACAAGATTCTCACAGACAAAAGTATGCTAAAGATGAGCTCACAACCCAAAATTGTAAAACACACTGGGAAAAAAAAACCACCATGAGCAAGTCAGCAGACACAAGAAGACAGCATTAGATATCCAAGAAATTCAGAAAATAAAATGATCAGAGATTATACAGTAAATATGCTTAAAATTCTTACAGACACAAAATAATGGAAAATATTTAAAATGACACCATAAAAATATGAAAAGAACTTTAAAAAAATTCTAGAAATAAAAGCTATAGTAGTCAGGATTAAATTCTCAACAGATGTGTTAAACAACAAACTAGACATAGGTGGAGAAAGAATGATCTGGAAGAGAGATCTATTACCCAGAATGCAGCAAAGACAAGAAAAGAGATGAAAAAACTAGGAAAGAGGTTAATACATATGGGAAAAAGAGAGAACATCTCTGTATCTCATAGGAGTTCCAGAAGAAGAGAAGAGGGAAAATGGAAGAGTCACAATATTAAAAGATAAATTAGCAGAGAATTTGTTAGAGTTGTTGAAAGATATGAATCTTCAGATTTGAAAAGCATAGTCCTAAGCATGTTACGCAAAACAAATCCTCAGCCTGAATCCACACAATAAAAATGAAGAGAAAATTATAGAAGTAACCAGAGAGTAAAAATACAAAGGGGTGCTGATTAAGAGTCACAGCAGATTTTTAAAAATCAGAAATGAAAGAAAATAGTACCTTTAAAGTGCTGAGAGGAAATGTGTGTGAATTAACAATGACATACCTACATCCACCAAGTCAACAAAGAGAATGGAATACAGCCATTTCTAGGAAATATTGAGAATTTACTGCTGATCGACCTTCACTGAAGAAACCACTAAGGACATTAGAAGATTGATTTAAAAATTAACCCAAAGAAAATAGAAAGACAGCAATAATTTAACAACAAAAGAAGAAGTTAATAAATAGAAATAAAAACCAATGGTAAAATATTTCTGAATCCACTCCAAAGCAAGTTGTTTGGAAAGACTAATAAAAAATCAAACACCTTGGGCCGGCCCGGTGGCGCACTGGAGAGTGCGCCGCTTGGGAACGTGGCGGCGCTCCCGCTGAGGGTTCGGATCCCATGTGGAGACCAGTTCCCGCTCACTGGCTGAGCGCGGTGCGGGCGCAGCACCGAGGTTTGCGATCCCGTTACCGGTCAGTAAAAAAGACAAAAAGGAAAAAAAAATCAAACACCTTAAGGTCAATCATGAAAAAATAGAGAAAAAGGTGCACACACATACACACAGAGCATTAGATGAATAAATAATATATGTGGAAACAGATTAAATACATGATTTCTTATAAAAAACAACTTGAAGAAGGAACACAGAACGTGTTAAATAAACACACAACTTAAAATATACGTGCAAACGCAAATAAATAAAAATAGCCACTGAGAGCAGACTTCAAGGAAGAATTTACCCAGAAGAAATGAAATTTTTTCTTAGAGACGCAACTAAGGAGACAGCTCTGGTGGGGAGACAAGGGGGAGCAGAATTTGGAGGGTGAGATCTCATTATGAGAACATGTAGTAGAATATTTGGCATTTCCCCAAAACAAAGATGCAGTCTTCGTCCTCACATTCTAGGAGGTGACCTCGGAGCTTGTGGAAGGTCATGATACAAGTATCTTTGCTGGCCTGGAGCCGTGGGTCATGGTGTGGTTTAGGGTTGGGGACCAGCCACATCAGAAAGAGCAAAGATGTGGCTTAAGCCAGGGGCTGTGGGGCACACGGTATCAGTCATCTGGAGGCTGAGACAACCACACAGGCAATCAATCGACCACACCTATGTGGTGGAGCCC
>NW_007790279.1:0-2026 GCF_000696425.1 Galeopterus variegatus
CTTGTTATTTGGTTTCCTGAAGAGGGTGATTGCAAAACTGATCCCAATACTTGTACCAGGCGTGCTGCGTACTCAGAAGTAGTCAGTCATTCTGGCTCTACATCAGCCTCTTGTGAAGTTAGTGGTTTTTGTTTGTTTGTTTGTTTGTTTTCTGTGAAGTCAGTTTTGGAAAGTCAGTCCCTTCACTAGGGCCTGCTCTGATGGGTATATTGTCAATCACTTGCTAGGCATGCTGAGGCTGAGGCAAACTTGAGCTCTCCAAAACAGAGAGAGGTGACTTTGAACTTTTGTTCTTCTACCTCCTCATTCTCTGCAGTGGCTAAACATCTAGCCTCGGTCCTGTGCTACACCTCTACCTTTGTTTCTCTAAGTATATCAAGTCCATTTGTGAGCTGCTGGTTCCCTGTCCCCTGCTGCTCCTTTGCAGTGCCTCCAACTGCTTGGTGGCAAGAATTAATTCTAAGAAGGGTGTGGCTTGGTTTCCCAGCACCCAGGCAGTGACATCGTCAGTCAGTCCCGGCTAAGGGAGAGGAAACATCCAGGAAATGCTGTTACACACACCCGCTGGTGGTCCTTGTGGGTGCGGCAGATCGATAACATTGCATATCTCTGCAGAGTGTGGGATTGGGTGGTAGGGAGGGAGACAGGCAAGGGAGGCTCTCAGTGGAGGAGGGAAGTGGTCTGGGTTTGGGCGAGAGTGAGGGAGAATGAAGAGTCTAGACAGAGATGAAGTCAGGGAGGAAGGCAAAGGAATTCTGCCAGATCACTAGGGATGTTTGGAATAAGGCACATCATGGGATCTTGATAATTACACTCTTGAAAGAAGGATGTGGAGTTGGTCAGAAGAGAGGAGGTTGAATAGACGAGTGGGTGGCATCTTTGTAGCCTGAAGTCCACGCGGAGATCCCACCTCCTGCTTTTCCTCAGCTCCCAGAGGACCCATCTGGACTCTTCTGAGCGACAGGCTGGATCAGCTCCTGCCCCTTACATCCCGCAGGTCCCAGGGCGCCTGTCCTTGGCAGCCCTGCTGCGCATGAGCTCTCTCCCTACTGCTCCCCCGTTTCTTTTCTCTTGCCACCCTTTCCTAGTCGACCCTGACAGCACACACCCCAGAGAGGCTGGCGGCAACACGCACCCACTCCCATTGTCCGGACCGAGCTGGAGCATTTGCTCAGTGGGTTAAGGAAGGGAGTGTCAGGGAGAGAGGCTGGAAGGAGGAAGCACTAGGGAAGGTGGTGAGAGCTCTGGGAGAGGGCCAGGGGTTGCTAGGGGCAAGGGCAGGGTGTGAGTAGGGACATGCTTCCTAGCTGTCACGTTCAGGGAGGTAGAATGGAGCGGGGACTCAAGACGGGCGTCTCTCTAACGTTCTACCCCCTGCTTCACTTTCCCCCATCTTCACCCTCCACAGACTAACCGTGGCACCCATACGCTCTGCACCTGGAGTTCAGGTGAGGATGTGGCCTCCTGACCCCCCAGTCCCCCTGTGTATTTTTCTTCACCTCTTCCTCGTATGGGTGCCAATCCTGGGCTCTCATGCCATCCCAGGGGCTGCTGACACCTGAGGCATTGGCAGTGAGTTTCTCCCAGGAAGAATGGGGGTGTCTGGACTCTGCACAGAGGGCCCTGCCCAGGGATGTCATGTGGGAGAACTATGGAAGTCTGACTCCTTTGGGTGAGACTTCATTTCTCTTCGCTGTTTCACGATTCTCTTCATTAGCTGTACGTAGATTTTCAGCACGACTCAATGAGAGCATCCGCACGAATTCCCCAGCCCCAGAAGGAGTGCTACTGAGCAGGGATTAACTGATGTTGTAGTGGCCTGAGAGCGTGCTATGGTTCAGATCAGTATCGCTCTCAAAGAACTTTCTAGAAACGGAAGTAATAACTGTATTTATATGGGGGCACTCAGAGCACTGAGTAGTGGCTTTATATAACTCTGTCTAGAAATCTGGGCTCTTTTAAAACAGCGACATTCCTGCTTTTGTTAATATATTCAGAAAGCCATGTCAGGGCCACTGCAGTGAAA
>NW_007790280.1:0-2026 GCF_000696425.1 Galeopterus variegatus
TATATTTAATATGTTTAAAATGTCTGTGCTTCATGCATTAATATTCTTTCTATTCCTACTGTGACTTTAAGTTCTTGCCAGATTTGGAAACCTTCTCTTATTTTTTCTGGTGGCCACTTAGAAACTTTCTCAATCAAGAATGACTCACAGGTTGCTGCTCCAGGTCTAGGTTTTATGTATTCTATCTCGAGTGTACCAGGAGTAGTTCTTAATCTCTCACGAAATTTGTTATGTAGGAGCAGAAGTCCAGCTATGGGGTGGGAAAAGTAAATACCAAAAAAGTGTTGTTGTACTTGAAAAAGCAGTGAGTTCTTCCAGGAGACAAACAGTGAGACTATGAACCCTATTAATAATTGGCAAGCCAGGCACCGGACGCCAGGCTGGAGCTCCACACCCTGAGAGGGTGAGGAGACCTGGTTTGCTCTGTGTTCAGCTGGTCACAGGCACGCGTTTCCTCCTCAGTGGCCTTTGTAACCTGAATAAGGAAGAGGGAGGGATTCGCTTTAAGACCAGCCTTTGAATCCACCGCCCAAATGAAGGACCAGAACACACCTGATCTATTCAGTCTGTAGCAGCTTCTTTCAGATAACAAACAAGTTCAGCATTTACACTGTGTATGTAAATTTCCATCACAATAGCTGCCCTGCTTTTATGGAACTAGGAACAATTCGATAGTTCAGATAAAGGGGGAACCCTTTGAAAGAGGACACCCACTGAAATAGCATCTCTGTCAAAGGGGCACGTTTTCTCCACACTTGATCCCTTCGGATGACTGTCACAGTGCACAGAAATATGATAGCGACTCCAAATGGTCATTTCTGCACATTCGGATAATGAATTTTAAAGAGATGTCTGGAAAGCTGTTGGGCAGCCAGAGCATGCCCACCAGCTGGGCGAGGTGCCAGGGCCTTGGCTGTGAACAAAGGAGGGGAGGCGAGTGTGTGAGCAGTGGAGTGAGGGGGACACATGGGTCGATGTGTCGTTCCCTGCAGAGGGAAAACAGGCTCTCAGACAGTCTGAGTGTTCGCCAGCTCCAGGAAGACTAGCTAATTTCTAAATTGGGAAGAAGAGAAATTCCAGCTTGTATTCTCTGGAGCAATGAGTCTCAAATTTCAATAAGGAAAAAAAAAAATTGAATCACAATCAGCATCATCCCCTACTCTCCTCTGAGAGGGAAGGGTGGGACAGGAATTTGAATAGTTTATACTCCGGGTAATTCTAATGACATAATTGGGGAAAGTCCACTTTTGAGAGCCACTAATCTACAGGGCTACCTTGAGACACAGCACCTGCCAGAGCCAGAACAGGGAAAACACCGGCAGTTCTTTGCTTCCTGGTGAGTACTTTCTCTGGGGTGAATATGTAGCAGTACAATAAAAGGTCAGTATTTCACATTAATTGAAGGATAGGCTAAATGAGAGGATTTTGAAAAATAAAATGAGTAGAGGAACTACATTATTTTTAACCCTGTGTTTCAATCAGCTTGTGCTATTATGACAAGTTACCATAGACTGTGTGGCTTAAACAACAGACATTTATTTCCCACAGTTCTGCACGCTGGAAGTCCAAGATCAGGGTGCCAGCATGGATGGGTTCTTGGTGAGGACCCTCTTCCTGGCCTGCAGACAGCTGCCTTCTTGCTGTGACCTCGCATGATAGAGAGAAAGATCTCTGGTCTCTCTTCCTCTTCTTATAAGGACACGAATCCCATCATATGGACCCCACCCTCATGAACTCATCTGCATCTAATTACTTCCCAATGGCCCCACCTCCAAACACCATCATGTTGGGGGTTAGGGCTTCAGCACATGAACTTTGGGAGAATGCAACATTTAGTCCATAACGACATGGAACTATTTACCAGCTCTTCAAAGATGAGCAATGCCAAGCCTGCCAAGTTGAAGTGACCAACATTCGTGGGCCTGAG
The DNA here is from genome assembly GCF_000696425.1 of Galeopterus variegatus. Taxonomy (NCBI): domain Eukaryota; kingdom Metazoa; phylum Chordata; class Mammalia; order Dermoptera; family Cynocephalidae; genus Galeopterus; species Galeopterus variegatus. The sequence goes on from NW_007790280.1 coordinate 1,928, forward strand.
TTCCCATTTAAGAAGTGATGAGACTTATAGAGTGAATTGCCAGAATAAACAGAAAGGATTTTCTCCTCTTGCTTTGGGAATTCTGCCATCTTTGTATCT
>NW_007790281.1:0-2026 GCF_000696425.1 Galeopterus variegatus
CAGTGCGCCACCAGGCTGGCCCTACAAATAGCATTTTTAAGTAAAAATTAAAAACAGCTTTGTTTTGCTTATTAAGATTCCAAGATGAGTAGGAAAATTATTAGCAAGCCTTTACTGAAAGTTAGATATAAGCATGTAAAAATAAAATCTGCACTCATTGAATTGAATTTAATATGTAATGCAATACTAAATGTCCTTGGGTATTAGTAACACAACGTGGAATAAAAATGGCTAGCTTAGGGCCAGCCCGGTGGCGCACTGGAGAGTGTGCCGCTTGGGAGCGCGGTGGCGCTCCCGCCGAGGGTTCGGATCCCATGTGGAGACCGGATCCTGCTCACTGGCTGAGCAAGGTGTGGGCGCGACACCGAGGGTTGCGATCCCGTTACCGGTCAGTAAAAAAGACAAAAAGGAAAAAAAAATGGCTAGCTTAAAGAATCCTCAGAAAGACTGACTACCTGAGCAGGTCAAGAGAAGGAAGGCAGAGCTGAGGCCTGACCACAACAGCCCTGTGTGCGGGTGGGTGGCACAGCTTATGGTGTCACTGTCAGACACTCTCCAAATGTCACTGACATCAAGAAACAGCCAATTCAGCTGCAGATTCCTGATTGTCCTTGCACCTTTGTACAATTATTTAAGAAGTCAAAAGCCTGGATAGGAGCATCAAGTTGTCCACACGAGAACCTCATTTCCACATAATACTGTCTCTGGAGTGGGAGAGAAAATATTTATTCCATTTTACTTTTGTAGTGAGATGTGGGATGGTACCTCCCCTGTCTTGAATTTCCTTCAAATAAAAGTGATAAAGGGGAAAAAACGTAAATGATAGCTGTACTTTAATTGACATTTTTTGTGTGCTCAGTTAAGCAGAGCCAATATTCAAGCTGATGTCAATTCATATAGTATGTGGATTTAGGAAGAAGGCAAGTGTAGTTTCACAACATCTTGAGGATGGAATCCTAAGGAGTATTTATTCTATGATAGCTTCAGTGGTTAGCCTATGCTCTGCAGAAAATGCAACTTATGTTCTCTGCCCAGGCTTGGCTTCAGGAAGAGATGTATTCAGTTAAGTCAATGATCTTTGGGTACATAAACACTGAAAGCAGGTACTGCCTCTTTGCTTGTTGTCAGACTTATAAGTCCAAACTTCCTGATAAGCAGCAAACTGCACAATAAATGTTATTTCTTCCTCTTTTATTTTTTCTTTTCTTTTATAATTTTAATTATATAAATTGTATATATTTATTGTATAATTTTGTAAAAATCAAAAATGTTTGAATAATAAAAGAAAAAACACCTGAAATCCAGTAGCATTCATTATGCAACTTTGTATATCTTCTTATGTCTTTTTGGTTTTTGCGTTTATTTTTAAGTAAGCAACTTTGGATGTCTTCTTATGTCTTTTCAGTTTTTGTGTTTATTTTTAGATAAGCTTATGTTACAATCATTTTATAATTTGTGTGTATGTGTTTTTTAGCAAACCAATATATCTTAAACAGTTTTCCTTCACAGTGTATATTCTTCTGAGACAGGAGTTTTTTACTATTGTATTACCCAGATGTATCTCATTTTTAAGTAAATCTTATTATTAGACACTTATATTCTTACCATTGTTTTGCTACTTTGGGCTGACACGTTAACTGCCTGGCCTACAATGATTTGCTTATCTTTGGGAACATTCCTTTCTCAGTCCTAATTATGCACTGTTTTATTTCTGATATACTGTCCTGTCTCTGTCAAATAGTACATGCTTTATTTTTTTGTTTTAAATGAATTCATAAGAAGTTGATAGTGGTAGGCCATCTTCTACCTGGTAGACTGTATAACAGACAAAGTCAGTCTGCAGAAAATTATGAAGCAGATATGCTGAATGAAAAAGGCAAGAAGAGATGGAGAAACTGCTAAAGATGAATTCACTGATGCTTTTTAAAACAGTTTTTATAATACTTACAAATAATAAAAAATACACTCTTTTCATTATCAATCGGTCTTGATTTTTAATGTGCCTCAAAATCACCAAACATGTCTG
>NW_007790282.1:0-2026 GCF_000696425.1 Galeopterus variegatus
ACCAGATGTGTTCCCTGGACTTTGAACTTGACAGCCTGCAAAACTGTAAGCAATAAATTTTGTTTTTTTTTTTTTATAAAGTACCCAGTTCTGTATATTTTGTTATAACCAATAGAAATGGACTAATACAGTTACTGTCTACAATTCTATTTTAATCAATTTCCCCCTACTCTGGATGTTGTTTTCTGCTTATTAGCTGGGATATACCCAAGCACCCTTGTATTTATCTTTCATGTTTTAAGATGCTGCTGCTGCTGAGGATTATAGTCCATTAGTGTTTGAGAGAAAGAAAAGTTACAGATGTGGCTGGCAGCCTTTTATTCTCTGGTGGTGGTGGCTATTTTTTTATGAGTATAGACAAATCTTCAGAAATCTTTAACCCTTTGGTTGGATTTGGTCCAATGAATCTTTGTCAAAAAACACTGGTGATCATCACGTGTTGAGGCTTGATTGCCACGTGGCTTTCCCAACACGTATGTGGATATCATATTGTTAGTTATGTCATTCCTTGGGGTCTTAAAGTATTTCTTAGGAGTGCTTGGCTAATGGTCATCTCACCTCAGCCCCTCTGTGGAGGTCCTGCCAGCCAACCAGTCCCTGCTAATGTTACAAATGGTACATCTGTGCTAGCTTAACTCTATTCAGGGACTTTAGGATGGGTGGTTCTGGGCCAAGGGTTTCTCAACTTTAGCAGTGTTGCATTTTGGAACAGGCAATTTTTTTGTTATGGGTGCTTCCTGTGCATGGTCGGATATTTAGCAGCATCTCTGGCCTCTGCCCACTAGATGCCAGTAGCACCTCCCCCACAAGTTGTGACAACCAAAAATGTCTCAAGATGTTGCCAATGTCATTGCCCTAGACTGTCACATGATGCTCAATAAGGCCTATCATAATGAAGACATCAGGAAGGTGGATATGATACTTATAAAAAGCCTACAACATCTAATAAGAAATAAAAAGGATGGTTCTATGACCATTATGTAGACCTTCCGTTTGAGGAGGACCTCGGTGTCATGTTGTCTCTATACAACATCATTCTATCTTTGAAAGGTATAACAAATAGATGCATAAATAATAAAGATAGGTATACTCATGTGTGTGTGTGTGTGTAGTTTTCTCAGTATGATCCTTCTGTGGGTAAATATCCTTAACCCAGGTTTGGAAATGTTTGGTGATAATCTGTAATGTCACACAGAAGCAAATTGCCTGTTCTATGTACTTGAAATTGAAAGGGATTTGTAAATGTTACTGCATTGATTTCTTTAGCTGAATTTGACCTTAGTAGATGTTTAGGAGCAAACTATATTTCTTTTTGGTCTTTGGAGTTAAAAAAAAAAAAAAAGTGAGCTAGCTGAAATAGAAAGCCTATTGTTATACAAATATAATGGGTTCCTCCCAGACTTTAGGAAGAAATTGGAACAAGGGTCTGCAAAGCTGTTTGGAGTCTCTGTCACATATGTTTGTGCATTCCTTTAACAGATATTTATTCAGCACTTCCTCTGTGCTAGGACTGCAACATAGTTTAGTGTCTTTCTTTCTTACTCTGTCTCTCGCTCTCCTCTGTATGTCAGCTTCAGTCTTCTCTCTATATTCCTCACAGCCAGTTTTATGAGCTTCCCAGCCCATATGCAGAAAATAAGGTCCCCACACAGCCTTCAAGTTTTCTTTATTTTCTGTCATAGAAGCCACTCCCAACTGAGACTATAGTCTCTTTGTGGCATCCATAGATTTAAGGAGAAGAAACTCTCACTAGCCTAGTTGGGTTAACTGCCCAGAGTCAGTTGGGTGTGCCCAGAGGTAATGTCCCAGGGGACAAATATGACTGATGGGAGCTTTCCTCCATGACCTTTAGACTGGAGGGAGCAGGTCCCCAGAGAAGGGAGGCTGTGTAGCTCATCCTAAAAATATCCTCTACTCTAACTGGGGGTGACCTGCTAAATGATAAAATGTGAAAGGTGAATGTAGCAACTGAAGAAAATAAGAAGAAATTGGGCCCAGGCCATAGAGGGACCAGTGTGTGTAGCTG
>NW_007790283.1:0-2026 GCF_000696425.1 Galeopterus variegatus
CCCGCACCGCGCTCAGCCAGTGAGCGGGAACCGGTCTCCACATCGGATCCGAACCCTCGGCAGGAGCGCCGCCGCACTCCCAAGCCACGTACTCTCCAGTGCACCACCGGGCTGGCCCCCCCTGCTTTTTTGTTTGTTTGTTTTTTTATTTTAACTCTACCTGCTCACACCCTTGGCTTTAAATATGACCTCTCTGTGCGGCACAGAACTGTTTCCCAAGCTTCAGACACAGAATGACACTGCCCTCAAGCCACATTCTTTGGATTGTCTTATAGACCCCTTAAACTCAAAATGACCTTGGCTGAGTTCACCCTCTCTGGCCTTCGCCCCATGCCAGCTTATTCTGTGTTCCTTATCTCAAGGGATGGAGCCTCACCTTTCCTGAGATCCAGACTAGGAACATCAAGGGGTCATCCTGGACTCTTCTGTCCGCTTTACCTCCCAATTCCGGCTGGTTTCCAACCCTGTATGTAAATGTTTAAAAACCAGCTCTGAGGGGGTGCAAGAAGAGAGCCCCTCTGACTCATAGCATTTGCCAATTTCTTTACTGTGAATACCCTCATCATAGCTATTTCAAGCTACCAATGTGACATCACTGAACATGGGTTTGGGAGGTGATGTGCACAGTGGGTTCCTGTCAGCTGATCTGCGCCGGCTCAGCATTCCACTGTCCTGCATCCATCCTCATCCCCACCTTCTCTGTCTCCCCCAGCTCAGGCCCCACCACTTCCCTCTTGGACTATGGAGATATCTCCTCACTGTGTCGTCAGTCTCTTCCCCCTTCCAGGCATCCTTCAACCATATCTCGGCATATCAGCCCCTAATTAAAAAGCTTTGGTGGTTCCCCATTGCTTAGAAGAGTACCAAAGGTAGAGTCTTCTTGGCATTGATTCTGGAGGACGTGGGCCATGTCTTCTCTCCATCCTTCTCTCTCCTCCCAGGCCGAACACTGGGCTTGAGCCACGAGGGGCCAGCAGCCATGTGCTGGCTTTCTTTACCTCCTTTCCCTCTGTACCTTCCTTCACTTTAGTTGTTCTAAGCATTCAACCATTTTAGAGTATTTGTTTGGTGGGCTGTGTGACGCTGACCATGAAAGAAGCCAGGGGGTGACTCAGCTCTATGTCTGGGAGCTGGGAACAGGGCTGGGGGACTCTTGAGATAAGGGGCCAGGATCTCCTCAGTGTGTCAATCACTTAGGACTACTACAAAGACTCATGAAATGAGTTAAAGTTTAGGGGATCACATCTTTGAGAAATTATTAAATAGGTCTTGAAAAACTGAAGATTCTCTTAGATCTATGTTACATAAGAGAAAATAGCTATGCATTTGATTATTGCTAATTTGCTAACCCTTTCTTCTAAAAATGACTCAACAAAAATTTAGCAGATGCCTGCCTTGGGCACTGGGCATACAAAGATGATCGAAGCTCATAGCCTAGGGAGTGACTCTAGAGTGCCAGCCCAGTAGTCTGTTGCCCACACAGGGAAGCCAGGGAAAGACTCCTGAAATTAGTCTGAGCCAAAGTTAGTGCTTTGGTCACGTTTTGCTCTTTATAAAATGGGGCCAAATGCAACCCAATCACTCACCCCCAGGGCTGTTGTTTTGTTGGGTTTTTTATTAAAAAGAGAGAGATTAGAAGAACATGATATAGCATTATTTTTCATTTATGTCATCATTGTGTGTGTGTGTGTGTGTGTGTGTGTGTGTGTGCATGTGTCTGTCCCTGTGTCCTCAGTTCTTTCTTGGATATTGTGGTCAGGTGTGGTGGGAGGTTCAGGGAAGGCATAAACAAAGGAAAAGACCCCACCTCCGCCTACAGGGGGCTCACACTCAAGATGTGGACAGAAGTGGAGTTTTAACAAAGTATACCACAAGATTAGGTGACAGCGTGCGGTGCCGATCAGTTGGTTCTCTAGGTGGTCTAAAGGCAGAAAAAGGAATATGTTCAAGTGTGGCAGATTGTAGAAAAGACATTTCTACGTTTTCACAGATGCAAGGATTAGAGAAGTGCAGTCTGGTTCTTATC
>NW_007790284.1:0-2026 GCF_000696425.1 Galeopterus variegatus
GTCCGTTGCCGGACACGAAAAAAGACAAAAAGGAAAAAAAAAAAGAAAAAGAAAGAAACTGACCTAGGTAAGTTTGTGGGCTTTTTTGTTGTTGTTAGCTTGCTTATTTCTTTGTTGTTTGTTTTGTCTTCATGGGTTTAATCACTATGTGAAATGATTCTAATGACAGTGTGTTTATAGAGGCATTAAGTATTTTCAGCACTTTTTTTCTATTCAGAGAGTATTTTCTTGCCATAATGCATTACAAAATATACTATATAGATATGAATGTATGCCCACGAACCTAAAATAAACATGCATGCATAATATTCCAAAATAATTTTGTCACTTAGTTTATGTTACGTTTCTTGCCACTGAGCTTAACATTTTATTTTTTGGCAGCTGGCTGGTATAGGGGTCTGGGATCCGAACCCTTATCTTGGTGTTACAACACTGTGCTCTAACCGACTGAGCTAAGTATTTTAAAAGTTCAAAGGCTGCAGGGAATCTCTGCTAAAAAATTTTTGTCTTACTTTCTGAGTAATAGGTTTTAGACTATTAGTACTTAAACACAACCACATATAAATATTTACTTAGATGAAGCTATGGTGAATCACATATGTAATGGCAATCAGTTTTACGTAGTGGTTTGACCACTCTTCTAATCAAGGCTACATAAGTAGGAATGAAGTAAAAAGTGTGGAAGTTGGAGGGAAGGTACAGCGAGGAAGGTTTTTCAGTTTTTTTTTTCTTTCTTTTCTTTTTTTTTTTTTTGCAGCGTTAGGAGGGGTGGGCAGATCTCAGTCAACAAACACATATTTCAGAGCGTGAACCACATTCTCTAAGCTGGCACCATGGATGTACTGTGCTGGGGATGTTTAACTGCTTGTTGGGTTTTACAGCTTTATAAGCAATGCTCCTTGGAGCTCTCTACTTGCTATTCTGAGACATATTTGAGTTTGGCACCCAAGAAGGTAAATGACTTTGATTTCCAAAACCAGTCACTCATTTTTAAGTGTTGTGGTAGGAAATTTATTTGAATCCACCACTTCAGAGGTGCAAGAGCCAGTGAGGACCCTGCTGCAGTGAAAAGAATTCTTTTATTGAAACCCCAGCTTGCTTTAAAAGAAGCCAAGGAGTACTGAATTCCAGGACTGCCATACAGTCTTCCTTTTATTCTTTCCACCACCCCAGGCCACAGGAAAAAAATAAATAAATAAAATAAATCTTTGTTCTTATTTTCACAAGTTACCACATGGTTTGGAACCTTCAGAACTATTTCTTAAACTCATTGGTATCTGCCAAAAAAGTTCTCTTTAACACACACAGTTCAATGAAAGACAGTTGTGAGATGTTAATTTCCACCTACTGCAGAAAAGAAGACATTTAATGCATTAAGGAAATACATAGCTTAAAGAAATGGCAAACTTTTGGGACAAACGGTTGGGGGCCTGAGGCACAAAGCTCCAAAATCAATGCGTATTGAACACCCACTCTGCACAAGGTTGTTGAGGAGGTTCAAAAGTCTAAAATAAAGTCCTACAAATTACCTACTGTCTAGTTGGGCTGAAATAACCCACACTCAGGGAACAATGCAAGAGTTAAACAGTAAAACTAGACAAATACATATGCAATGAAACAAGGCACTGTATGGTTGAACATACACAAGAGTGTTTCAGGCAATATAATCTGGTGGTTTAGGGATCACAGTGATCTGAACACCCCTTACAAATCTTCACAAAGAAGGTGCACATTGGGATGGGTTTGCAGACATAGATTAAGAATCAGATAACCTTAAGCGCAAAAGAGGAAGTGAATAGTCTGGTTTTAAGAGAGGGGATTGGGAAGGGTTGGAAGAGTGGGAAAAGGGCAGATTGGTAAATGCCTTAATGGTGATAACTGGTCGGGTGTTTGAAGATTGTTCTTAAGGACTCAAGGTCAATAGCAGTGTTTACACCTAGACTACCTAATGCGTGGGATCCCCTCTCCTTTTCTTTCTCCCTTCTTTCCGTCCTTTAAAAACGGAGTCTGATTCGACAGTCAAGGT
>NW_007790285.1:0-2026 GCF_000696425.1 Galeopterus variegatus
GTTGGGAAGCTCGTCCCTGTTTATACAACTGGTAATTATGAAAGATTTCATACACAGGGCTGTCTGATCCCTCCAAGATGCAGGCTGGCTCTCATTCCCATCTTGTCAAGCTACCATCAGCAAAATAAAGGAGAAGGTACAAAGAGGTCATCTAATCTAGTCTTCATTTTTCGATTCAGATACAAGTCCAGAGAGGGACAAAGACTTGCCCAAGGTCACACAGCAGAGCCCTAACTAAGTCCCCTGATCTGTCACCCCAATGCCCGTAGCAAAGACACAGTACACTTGTAATGTACACCAGTACGTGTCCACCAGATGCCAGAAGGAAATACAGCACTCATCAACAACATGGAACAATGAGGGCTAAAAAAATGGAGAGACAGGAAGTTAACAAAATAAAAATGAATTTCATAGGTTATTTCATTTATTCAATGAACAAACATTTATTGAACACCTAATATATACAAAGCACAGGTAAGGTGCTGAGGTTTCAGCAATGAAAAGCAGGTATGCTAAAGCTTTGCTTGTGTGTGTGTGTGTGTGTGTGTGTGTGTGTTTTCTTAATCTCAAGAAGTTATACCAAAGACAAATTTGAGCTTATAAGTAAAATCAGGTAAATAACATTTTAAAAAATGACAGAAATTGCAACTACTTGTAGACATGCATTACAAATTAAGGCGTCAAAACATTTGCTTCAAAATTTATCTTGATCACCCAACAAATTTTTTACACTGTCAAAGCAATCAAGTTTTTTGAATTCACTAGTTGTAAAAATAAATAAAAACAAACTAAAAGAAAAATACCTCTAAATTGGATGCTCTTACTTAGGAATAAAATGCTGAGTATTTTAAAAAGAAGAAATAATGACACTATCATTTGCTGAATACTTAGTCTAGGCCAGGCACTCTACAGACATTACTTTACTTAATCCCCTTGAAACTCTTGTAAGGTATTTTTATTTCCATTTTACAGATGGGGAAACTAGAAGATAGATGACATCTCACTAAGACCTGTAACCAGACTGCAAATAAACTGCAGCACTGATATTGTATGAAAGACACCTCTCACTTACTCAGAGAGGATAGTTAGGGCATCTTAATTATAATAAAATCATCATAAAAAACAATAATTTATATGTATTGAGCATTTGCAATGTACTAAGTACTGTGCCGAGCAAATTTCACGTATTATCCAATTTGATTCTCACAACAACTCCATGAGGGAATTGCTATTATTATCTCCAGTATACAGGTGAGAAAACAAAAGCACAGAGAGGGTAAGTAACTGGTCCAGGATCACACAGCTAGTCAATGGCAGAGCCAGGATTCGAACCCAATAAGTGCAGCTCTAGCCCCACACCCTCAACTGTTACACTACATTGCCTTTCCGGTAAGAGAACACAACAGTTCAGCATGGGTAAGGGTGTTGCCCCCGGAACAGGGTTTTCTTTTAGGTCAAAAAAATACCAGATAGATGGAGAAAGCGAGGTAAACTAAACTTTAGGGGACAATAAAATCAAAAATTCTAGAAATATCAAAATATCACAGTTATCACCTATTTCAATCAATACAAATATGGTTTAAATAGAAAGCGATTGCCCAGATTGTATTTTCATTTAGGAATTTAATGAATTTTTACCCTTTGACACATATTGTATAATTTCCTTTTCTAAGACTTAGAGCACACAGAGAAGAAACTCTTGTTTTTCACAGTTATGATTAAGGGACTTTTGATTTTCCCTAATGCATTTTTTTACTCATCAGGGCACCATTCCTAAGGGTGAAGAACCTCTGTTCGTTTTTCCCTATAATACACTTGACTGGGCCAACTACAGGGTTATACTTTGGATTTTGTCTTTGGGCTGGGAAAGGTCGATTGCTTCTCCCCATTCATCTGCTCTCATGGTTACCCAGGGGCTTTCGGGATGCTCTCTGGATGCCCCATTCCATTTCATCCTTAACGCTTTAAGGAACAGAAATATTTGGCTCTAGGAATAATGAGCCCTTTTCTTTGCTGCTCTGTTTGA
>NW_007790286.1:0-658 GCF_000696425.1 Galeopterus variegatus
TGGAAAAAAGTGTTTAAAGTTTCTTCTGATACATGAAGTGTGGATATGTACCGCTGCTTTGCACATATCCAAGGTATTTTCAATCTAGTAGAAATTGCAGATTACAAAGGCTCTCCAGGTGTGTTCCACGGACCCCTTGGAGTCCCCCAAACCCTTTCTGGGACTAAGAGGTCAAAACTAGCTGCAAAGCAGCAGCCGGGCACTGTGAGCTGACATATGCAGTGTGGTGCAGAGGCAGATCAGAGCGCAGGTGCATTGTGCTCTTCCCTGCCACGCACTGGGTGGTTAAAATATGCCGGTTTCCCTTCTGGGCGTCCTTGATGGAGCAGTAAATATTAATTTTAGTCTCAACCCTCAGATAGACGTCTTTTCACCTGTCCCTGTGATGAAGGGACAAGTATACAGGACATCTGCTGTATCCGGGGTTGGCCTTTCCAGGAAGGCTCTGGTGGGACTGGCTGAGTCCTGAGCTGCTCAGCTACATCTCGGGGAAGCCAGCCCTACTGGGCATGGCAGCAGACAGACGGCACTTTCCCAACTCTATTTGGTAAGTCTTTTCCCCAAAATGAATGATGTGAATCTCAAGGAAAGCAATGGACAGTCTTCGCTACTAATGATACAGTTCAAGTTTTCATGCAAAGATTAGAATTCTGGAAAA
>NW_007790287.1:0-976 GCF_000696425.1 Galeopterus variegatus
AGACAGACACACAGATAAACAGACGCTCACACAGACGCATGGACAGAAAGACACACATACAGTCGCACCGACAAACAGACACACAGACAGCCACAGACACACAGACAGAAAGACACACAGACTCAATGTCATACAGACATACAGACAGAAAGTAACACAGTCAAACAGACACACAGACAGACACACAGAGAGATTGAAAGACACAAAGACAGAAAACACATTGTCATAAAGACACACGGTCAGACAGACACACAGATAAACAGACGCTCACACAGACGCATGGACAGAAAGACACACATACAGTCGCACCAACAAACAGACTCACAGACACACACACAGACAGAAAGACACACAGACTCAATGTCATACAGACATACAGACAGAAAGTAACACAGTCAAACCGACACACAGACAGACACACACACAGAATGACAGACACAGAGAGAGACACACGTGCACACATAGAAACAGACAGAAAGACAGACAGACAGACAGACAACTCAATGTCATACAGACACACAGACAGAAAGTAACACAGACAGACAAACACACAGACACACAGACACACAGACACAAACAGAAAGACACAAAAACAGAAAACACATTGTGATTTAGACACACGGTCAGACAGACACAGAGTCAGACACACAGACAGACGCACGGACAGACTCACAGACAGATAGACACACAGACAGACACACTGACAAACAGACACACAGACAGAAAGACACAGCCACAGACAAACACACTGACAGAAAGAAACACACTCAGACACACACAGAGACAGATGCATGGACAGAAAGACACACCCACAGACACACCCATAAACAGACACACAGACAGACACAGCCACAGACAGACACACAGACAGAAAGACACAAACAGAAAGACACAATAACAGAAAGATACACTGACAGACAAAACGACAGAAAGATAAAAAGACAGTAAGACACACAGACAGACACAGAGACATAAA
>NW_007790288.1:0-2025 GCF_000696425.1 Galeopterus variegatus
CCATTTGTTGAAAAAACTGTTCTTTTTCCATTGAATTGTTTTGGCACCCTTGTTAAAAGTCGAGCAACCATAAATTTATGAGTTTATTTCTGAACTCTTCTACTCATTGATCTATATGTCTATTTTTATTGCCATAGAATCTTGATTAATGTAGTTTTGTCATGAGTTTGAAATCAGTTAAGTGTGAGCCCTCCAATTTTGTTCTTTTTCAAGATTGTTTTAGTTGCTCTTAATCCCTTGTGCTTCCATGTTAATTTTAGGATAGGTTTGTGAATTCTCACAAGAAAGTTAGCTGGGATTTTGATAGGGAGCACAGTGAATTTGTAGGTGAGTTTGGGGAGAATCGCCGTTTTCCAATATTGAATTTCTGATTCATAAACATGGATGTCTTTCCAGTTATTTAAGTATTCCTTAATTTCTTTCAGCAATGTTTTGTAGTTTTCAGAGCATAAGATTCCATTTCTTTTGTTAAATTTGTTCTCAAGTATTTTATTCTTTTGAATACTGTTGTAAATTGAATTGTTTTCTTAATCTTATTTTTAGATTGTTCATTGCTAGTGTATAGAAGTACAATTTGATTTTGCATCCTGAACTAATTTATTAGTTGTAATAATTTTTGTGGCTTCAATGAGATTTTCTATATATAAGATCACATCATCTGCAAATAGAGGTAGTTTTAATCCTTCTTTTTCAATCTGGATGGCTTTTTTTTTTTACTTGCCCTACTGCCCTGGCTGGGACCTCCAATACAGTGTTGAACAGAAGTGACAAAAGTAGACATCCTTGTCTTGTTCCTGATCTTAGAAAAAAAGCATTTAGTCCTTCATTATTAACTATGCTGTTAGCTGTGGGATTTTTGCAGATGTACTTTATCAGATTGAGGAAGTTTCCATCTATTCCTACTTTGCTGAGTGTTGTGTTGCCAAATGCTTTTACTGAATTGTTGAGATGAGGATACATTTTTTTTCTTTTTGTTATATTGATGTGGTGTGTCCCCTTAATTGATTTTCAGATGTTTGAGTGACCTTGCATTCTCAGGCTAAATCCCACTTAGTCATCGTATATAATTCTGTTTATATGTTGTTAGATTCAGGTTGCTAGTATTTTGTTGAAGAGTTTTACATCTATATGCATAAGAGATATTGGTCTGTAGTTTTCTTGTGAGGTCATCATCTGGTTTTGGTATCAGGGTAAAACTGACCTCATAGAATGAGTTGAAGTATTCTCATCTCTTCTATTTTTTGGAAGAGCTTGTGAAGAATTGGTATTAATTATTTTTTTAAATGTTTCATAGAATTAACCAGTGAAATCATCTGGGCCTGTGCTACTCTTTGTGGGAAGCTTAAAAATTGATTCAATATCTTTACTTGTTATAAGTCTTTTCAGATTTTTAAAAAAAATTTTGAATCAATTTTGGTGATTTATGGCCATATTAGTCAGGGTTCTCCAGACAGAAGCAATAGGATACACACACACACATACCTATACATATACATATACATATATGTATATATATATACACACACACATATACGTATACATATATATATACATATACATATACATACATATATATACACATATATGTATACATATATATATATGCACACACACATATACATATACATATATATACACATGTACATACATATATATACACATATATATATATGCATATATATGAATGAGATGGGGGTTTTTAGGGGAATTGGCTCACGTGATTGTGAACTCTGAGTTCTCCCATGGTAGGACATGTGCAAAATGGATGCTATAGCATGGTTCAGTCCAAGTCCAAAGGCCTCAGTACCAGAAAGCTGTTGGTGATTGTCCTGGAACCCAAAAGCTGAAGTCTTGAACTCTGTAGTCCACGGATAGGAGAGCAGAGTGTATACCAGCTCCAGCAGATAGAGTGAACCATTTGTCTTTTCTTCCATTTTTGTCCTCTCTGGGCCTACAGTGTGTTTGATGGTTTCTGCACATGTTGAGGGTGGATCTTTCCCATTTAGTCCACTCAGGCCCACATGC
>NW_007790289.1:0-2025 GCF_000696425.1 Galeopterus variegatus
CCGGTCTGTATGTGGGATCCGAACCCTCGGCAGGAGCGCCGCCACACTCCCAAGCGGCACATATCCTGTGTTGTAAGGGAAGAAAATGTTTTATTCAGGCCGTCATGTTGAGATTGCACAGCGTCCCTAACAGAGTCGTCTTTTAAGCTCGCTCTCTTAGCATAGACTGGCACTCGGAGTTCTTCCTCTAGACGTTGCCAGCGGTCCTCGCGGTCGCTGCTGCCTAGAAGAGTGTTGTTCGACTCTCCTGAATGCAGCTGTGTGTGCCTCATGTTGCATCATTTGCAGAGTCCCCGCTCGGCTCCTGTGACATCGTGACAAGAAGAGCCTCCGTTGTTGGTGCCATTGCTGGAGCCATCTGCTGTGGCTGAGAGGATGACAAGTCCTGAGTGTTGTCGAGAAACTCATTTCAAGGAGGGGAGGTGGAGGGGAAGGAGACGTTTCACCCATCCAATGGCTGGTAATTGACCATCTTTTAACCTAACAGGAACTGGCAACTTCATATGTTTAGCCTTGTGCATTCCCCTCCTGCTATGGTATTGAAGAGAGAACACGGCCCAAGTGCTCTGGTTATGGTCCTGCTCCTCCTCGTCCCACTCCTGCTCCCCCTCCTCTTGCTTCTTCCTGTCAGGAGCTGTTTGGGAATATGATTTAGGAATCTACAAGGAACCCCCCAATCTTTTCTCTCAGTCTCCTTTTTCCCCATTGTAACTGATATAAAAGAACATCAACACTGAAAAAGCAGCCAAGACTGAGCGAACGGTCATCTCCAAGGTCCTCTTCCAGTTTCAGAGCTCTGCACAGTGACGCATGGAGAGGAACTGCGGCGAGATGGGATCTTGCTGCCCACTGCAGCTGGCACTGCCCAGGGCTGGCCGTGGGGACGCAGAGCCACCCCTCAGCCACTGTGGAGGTGGTTCGGGCCATGCTGGCGGTGATGCCTGCTTCTCACCCCTGTTCCTAACGTAGCCATTGCTGGTGCTAACAGTGCAGTGCTTTCACATGTCCAAGGTCACGGTCTCAGTCCACACAAATGTGAATGACGCGGTACTCTCAGAGTTCCCTAAGTTTTCATTTCATTATGTACAAAGCAAAGCACGTGTTCTTTAGCATGACTTTTAAGACTGAACAGAGTCTGTCCTACCCTTTATGTGTTTTATACGAGGGCACTTCAGAAAGTTTGTGGAAAAATAGAATTGAAAGATAATACAAATTATAACTAGTGCTCGTATGGACTGCTCTTTTGCCTACCCACATTCTCAAGACACACAGCACTCATGCTCACACACACATTTGTTGAACATTAAAACATCCAGAAGGTGGACAAAGTGCTGACAGAGAGGCTGTGCTCTTGATGGTCACACTTTTTGACAGATAAGACTGTTGTAAGGAGATAGACAAGGGAAAGTCTCACAACTGACAAGAGCTGAATATGCCTGAGCATTAAAAAAGTAAGTGAGTAATGTGTTGACATTATTTGTAAGCTGTTTGTGGAATACCAGGCAAGGGACTGTCACAGGAATTGCATTTCCAGACAGGGTGGGACTTTGGGGTGGGTGGAAGGGAGAGGCGAGTTTTTGTCTGGGCGTCACAGCTTCTTGAACTTGCAGTTTGGGATAGATGCCTTGGCAACCTCTCTTAAGCATTAAACTCCCTTTCGCCAGGTCTAAAATAACCAGGGACTGGCAGAAGCCTAGAGCTGTTCCTTTCCAGATTTGTAGCATTGTTATTTTTTCTAAACTCCACTTGTGGAATGTTTAATGCCAGTCCAACTGGCAAAGCCATCTGATATGAGCACATCATCCCGTAAGCATTTCTGACAGTCAGTGTCACTATGCATCTTTTTTATCACCCTCCTCTTTACAAGGTATCACAGATAGCAGGCGAAGTTCAACTGTGATTAATAGGACTCTTTCACCATTGACTTCGCTGGGCTCCAGCCTACTAAGAAAAATGTGGCTGTTGATAAATCTCATGCGATAAGAGCTGTGTTGTGTAAGCAGTTTGGGCAGGCGTTTCAGCGCA
>NW_007790290.1:0-2024 GCF_000696425.1 Galeopterus variegatus
TTGCGCCTGCACTGCGCTCAGCCAGTGAGCGGGAACCGGTCTCCACATGGGATCCGAACCCTTGGTGGGAGCGCCACCGCACTCCCAAACGGCGCACTCTCCAGTGCGCCACCAGGCCGGCCCGAAAAGTTGACTTTTTGCAAAGATGAACAGAACCGACAAACCATTAGCTAGACAGAGAAAAAAAGAGAAAAGACCCAAATAAATAACATCAAAAACAGAAATGGGGACATTACAACTGCTACCAAAGAAGTACAGAGGATTATTAGAGACAATTATGAACAGCTATACATCAACAAATTGGAAATCCTAGAGGAAATGGATAAATTCCTGGACACATACAATCTACCAAGATCGAACCAAGAAAAAATAGAAAATCTGAACAGATAATAATGAATAACAAGATTGAATCAATAATAGTCTCCCAACAAAGAAAAGCCGAAGACCAGATAGCTTCACTGCTGAACCCCATCAAGCTTTTCAAGAACCAATACCAATTCTTTTAAAACTATTCCAAAAAACTAAAGTGGAGAAAATTCTTCCAAACTCATTCTATGAGGACATCATTACCCTGACATCCAAACCAGACAAGGACACAATAAAAAAAAATACCCTATAGGCCAATATCCCTGATGAACATAGATGCAAAAATCCTCAACAAAGTACAGGCAAACTGAATCTAACAGCACATCAAAACATTATACACCATAATTAAGTATGATTTATCACAGGGATGCAGGGATGGTTCAACATATGCACCTCAGTAAACATGACACCTCACATCAACAGGTGAAGGACAAAAACCATATGATCATCTCAATAGACACAGAAAAGAAATTGACAAAATTCAAACATTTCTTCATGATAAAAACTCTCAACCAGTTAGGTGTAACAGGGACATGCCTCAACACAATAAAGGCCATATATGAAAAACCTACAGCTAACTACATGCTGAATGGGCTTTTCCATATATGAAAAACCCACAACTAACAACATGCTAGGAGCTTTTTCTGTAAGAACTAGAACAGCACAAAGGATGCTCATTCTCACCACTGTTATGCAATGTAGTAGTGGAAGTTTTTGCCAGAGCCATTAGGCAAGAGAAAGAAATGCAGGACATCCTAATTGGAAAGAAAGAAGTCAAATCATCCCTGTTTGCAGATGATATGATCTTATATAAAGAAAAACCTAAAGACTCCACCAAAAAACTCTTAGGCCTGATAAATTAGTTCAATAGTTGCAGGATACACAATCATCATACAAAATCAATAAAAAATACAAAAATCACTAGTGTTTCTATACATCAACAACAAACTACCTGAAAAAGAAGTCAAGAAAACAATCTCATTTATAATACCTACCAAAAACCCCCCAAACAACAGCCTAAGAATAAATTTAACCAACCAGGTGAAAGATCTCTATATGGAAAACTATGAAACACTGGTGAAAGAAATTGAAGAGGACAGCAGAAAATGGAAAGACATTTTTCTGTTCATGGATTGGAAGAATTAATATTGTGAAAATGACCATACTAGCCAAAGAGATCTACAAGATTTAATCTATAAGATTTAATGCAACCCTTATAAAAATAGCAATGACATTCTTTACAGAAATAGAAAAAAAGAAATCTTAAAATTTGTATAGAAATACAAAACACCCCAATAACCAAAACGATCCTGAGTAAAAAGAACAAAGCTGGAGTCATACTACCTGACTTCAAAATATACTATAAAGCTATAGTAACCAAAGCAACATGGTACTGGCATAAAATCTTCACATGACATTGGTCCGAACAGAGATTTTATGGATAAACCTCAAAAACACAGGCAACGAAAGCAAAAATAGACAAATAGATTATATCAAACTAAAAACTTCCTGTACAGCAAAGGAAATAATTAGCAAAGTAAAGAGACACCTGTAGAATGGGAGAAAATATTTACAAACTATCTGACAAGGAATTAATATTCAGAATATACAGGGAACTCAAACAACTCAATGGCAAAAAACAAAAACAAACAAGCAAA
>NW_007790291.1:0-2024 GCF_000696425.1 Galeopterus variegatus
AATAAATTTTACCCAAAATTTAAAAATTTACGTAAGGTCATGTAGTTAATAAGTGACAGAACCTGAATTTTAACTTGAAGCTGTATGCAGACTATTTTTCCAATACATACTGCATTTATGATATTCTGTGGAGCATAACATAAAAATGCATAAATGATATCTTCAAGACTTAGCTTTAATTTTAAAAATCAGGGAATAATAACTTGTGTATATAAATCTCTATTGAGCTGTGGTTGCTCAGGACAGAGGAATATTGCTCCTTTTAATGGCAGGTAGGATTTCTCCAGATGTGGATTTTGCACTGTGAGGAGAACGAGAGGGTTGGAAAGTGGAATTCTAGCCAGAGAGAAGACATTTAAGCAAGGACAATAACATTGAAACAGCAGAGTGCTGGGTGATGAAAAGTAGCCAGTTTTGCTCATGTAAGGGCATGCTGGGGTCAGAAGACAGGGGATAAGCTTGGATTTCAGTTTAAGTGGACATTGACATGGTCAGTACTGAGTTATGAGAGATCTAATGTATCATGTGAGACTGGATCCCAGAGCAGTCACAGCCTGAATGCTTGAGCTGCTTCCTTGCTTTAAGTAGAAATCAAGCTTTTAGAATCAAGTTTGATCCCTCCTTTGCTTTCAGACCCCATCTCTGCTTCCTAACAGCCTGAAGCACCTGCTTCTCTTCTTAGAAGGAAGAGCTGCAGCTCAGCATTTCCTGTATCCATGGATCTGAACAGGACCATTCCTTAACAAGACAGCTTAACTGCCCACCAGCCTGCAGTGATATTATTCTGCCAGTCTGGAGGACCCAGCTCATGTCTCCTAAGTGCCAGGTATGTAAGAAGAGTCACAGCCTCTCTCTGTCACAGCTAGCTCTTAGTCTTCCTACCTTTGCAGAATGAGCTGGATGTATGTGGATCTAATATGAAGCTGGGAAGCATTAGCAAGTGAAAGCAGCTGTAATCTTTCCCTCGGAAGATAAATAAATGTCATCTCCCCTGGGAAGATGAATACACATAAGATGAGTGAAGCCTTTCTGAGAACTTTCTCCTTAACTCACTCGCACTAAATTTCAATAAAAAGGTTAAACTTAAATTTTCAAACTATATTTTAAGCACTACATTCTTTTATCACTCAGCCAACTATACTTTGATTCCTCTCTTTTAAACTTTTGGATAACAAGATAAGCTCGGGAAGTGGTTAGAAGAAGCTGTAAAATATGAAGAGAAAATAAGTTGTAGTACTGAACAAAATTTAATATTATAAAAATATCACAGAGTTTCTTGGAAAAATAAGATAATTTGTTTATAAAATATACAAAATCTATGTATATCTGGACAATAAGGGAAAATTTACAATTATTACAATGAATCAGATTTATTAATTTTAATACAGAAGTTTGAACATAAAACATGTGTTTTATCCACCAATTGTATCACATGACTAGGTTAAAGATTCCATTTCTGTCTCCTGTTCCTTTTCAGAGTGTTGTGAATTATGATGAGGGAAATAGTTTCATCATCAGTGGAGTCTAGGGATTTAAATTTCATTCAAGGATGTTATAATGTTCCATATTAGGGGAAAAATAGTTAGGTTACTGCCACCAAGCACTGCTTTCTAAAGCTGTACTCTGGTTTTGTTCTAAAGAGAAACCATGGTCCAGAGATCAGAGCATTTCTATAAATGTGCAATCATCCTCTATGAGAAGGAAGTAAGCACGATTCATTGTGAATGATTATACTTGCATAATGGGGAGAAGCTAGCCTGCAAATAGCTGCTTTTGCTTTGTTGTTGTGCACCTGTGTCCCCTCAATTTGACAGACCATAGACAGGGGCCCTACATGCAAAGCACACCTATCCTGTGATTACTCTGTGTTCAAGTCTCTGTGATTACAGATGTTTTGTGGTGTAATCCCACTCCTCTAAAACTTCTACTTCAGTATATAAAGCCATATAAATCTATTAAGTTTGCAGTACATATGACCATTTAACAATGTATTCCAGCCATTTTGTATCAATACCATTTGGAAT
>NW_007790292.1:0-2024 GCF_000696425.1 Galeopterus variegatus
AAAGAAAACGAAATTTATTGCTTACAGTTTCTGAGGCTGGGAAGTCCAAAGTCCATCTGGCGGTGCGACAGTGACCCAGGGGTCTCACATTGCAAGATGGTGGAAGCAGAGAGAGCAGAGAGAGAGACTCTCCTCTTCTTTTAAAGCCCTCAGAACCACACCCCTGACCACCATTATTAATCCGTTCACTACTGCAGGGTCCTACAATCCAATCACCTCTTCAAGGCCCCACCTTTCAATTACCATAATAGGATTTCCCACCCTCTTGACAGTCACAGTGGGGCTAAGTTTCTAATACACAAAACTTGGGGGACACAATTCAAGTTCCAGTGAGCTTTGGGGGGACATAATCCACTACAGCGGTAGAGGGACAGTCACAGTGGGGCTAAGTTTCTAATACACAAAACTCGGGGGACACAATTCAAGTTCCAGTGAGCTTTGGGGGGACATAATCCACTACAGCGGTAGAGGTGGTGATGATGGAGGTGGTGGTAATGGAAGTGCTGGTGATGGAGGTGTTGGTATTGGTGATGGACGTGGTGGTATTGATGATGGAGGTGGTTTTGGTGGTGATGGAGGTGGTGGTGGAGGTGGAAGTGGTCGTGGTGGTAATAGGGGAATATTTCATTTGGATTTCTGAACTATTCTAGCTGTAATTCTAAAGTGACTTTCTGAATCTGAGGAATGCTGTGCTAGGGAATAGCCAGGCCTGCATGGATGCATGTGTGTGTGTGTCTGTGCACATGGGTATATGCACAACTGGGCAGCACCATCCTCTTTCATGCCTCTTCTCTGCTGTCTGCCCTAGACGTTGCCTGTCTGGTGCTTCCTGCCCCCTTGTCCCCACTGGCAGAGCTGCGTCTCTGTGGGCTCTGGGCTGAGTTTGTGGGAGCAGCACAGCCACAGGAAGCCCAGCTCTCAGGCACACAGGAGAGCAGCCGGTATGCCTGGATCTACTCAGTAATGGGGGCTTGAATGGGGGGCAGGGGAGCTAGGCAGGGCTGGGAGGCCTTAGTCATTGATTTGGGAATTTTCAGCTTGGGTTCCAGCCACAATCCTGCCACTAAAATTTTGCAAGGCCTTGGCCAGGCTACTTCATGCTTCTGAATCTGTTTCCTTATCTGTAAGACGGGTAAATCCTTACTTCTTGGGAGAATGAAGTAACATTGGGGCTTAAAGCACGTGTGCAGGGCCTGGGACGTAGTAAGTGCTCAATAAGTGGCAAATGGGGGACATGGCCTGTCTGGGGTCCCATCGGGCAAAGTGCAGCAGGGGGATCGGGCCTGAAAGGTTGGCTCCAGGGTCTGGGTGGAGTGGGTGGTCCTGGGGTACTAGGCTGGTCTCCAGGACAGGACTCGTGGTGTAGGCTGGTCCTTCCGAAGCCTCAGGCCCTCCATCAGTGTGTGGCAGGGCAGCAAGTCAGGGCCAACACGGGTGCTGGCCTGGAGCCTGAGGCGGGTGTCCCAGACCCATCAGTGTGAGGGGGAGTGAAGAAGCCTTGGACTCCCCCATGCGAGGGTTCTGAGGGCTCAGCGTTCAGGGCTTCCTGTCTCTCCTCCTCCTGCTGCCGTGCAAATGGGCCTTTCATCCGCCTCACCCCTGGCAGCTGCTGGAAGAGGCAGGGCCGATGCCCCAAAGCTAAAGGGGCACAGAGAGAAGCAAGGGTCCAGCACATCCCTGTCCTTAGGTGGGAGGTGCAGGTGCCCTGAAAGGAACGACTTCCCCAAGGTCCCAGAGCAGATTAGGGATAAAGCCAGCACCAGAGCCCAGAGCTCCCTCCCCTGCCTCAATTTACAAATCGTGGTGCTGTTTATTCTAACAGCATTCGAAAAGTGAAAATGGTCCCTGTGCGAGCACGTCTTCTCCATCCCCGCCGCTCTGTGGGTGGCTGCTGGGTGAGACCCCCCCCTCCCCAGCGTCCTGTCCGTGCACATGTGCAGTGCGCGTCACAGTGTGGCCGGGCGGCCACTTCGCATCCCGGAGCCCTATCTCAGTGTGCGGGGAGCGGCCTCGCTGATTTTCAC
>NW_007790293.1:0-2023 GCF_000696425.1 Galeopterus variegatus
CACATGTCCTATTGGTAACCATTCCAGAAAGTGGATCATTACCAGCAATTGTGCTTGGATCTACCACAGATTCCTGCCATCTGTTCTCAGCTGGGTGTCCAGGGTTAATTGGATATCCTTTTATTCATGTTGAGTTAATTCCATGTCATACCCCCCATAGCCACAGTTCTAAACTTCCCCATGTTCCTTAAGTCCCAAAGAGACTTCTATATCCCTTACTCCTATCTACTTTTTACCAGGAAATTAAGAAGATCTGATCCAAGCTCTCTCACATTCACTCTTTTCTCCCTCACAATTGCTCTGCCAGTGTTCTGCATCTCTTCCCCCTTTAGCCTTCCCTGGAATCTCCATCATTTCTACTGCTTGCTTTGTGTACATTTTCAATTTCTCCTTCTCCACTGCCTCCTTTCTAATCACGTGGGTTTCACATCTTCAGGTATCATCTTTCATGTTTCCTTCCCTTTGCGTCCCGGCTTCCCCAGGAGTAAGCTCCTTAACCTCTAGTAATCTGACTTCTCTAGTATTTCCACTGAAATTGTTCTTTTGAAGGCCACAAGGGTCACCTAATCCATTAACTCATTGTTCTTTTTCTAGCTTGCAGCCTTAACTCTCCTGAAGTTCATGACCTTGTCATGTGTTCCACTGGTTTTTTTGCCTTTTATCCCATGGCACCACATGGTTCTGTCTTCTTAACTGGTTCCTCTTCAATCTCATTTAATTCAATCAACATGTATTTACCATTTACTCCTTTCAACTGAGGTCAGTAAAAAAGCAAGATATTTTTTTGGCTAATTCTCTCAGGATGGGTTATGGCTGATTGCAATGTTGCCACCCAATTATTAAGCTTTCCTTTCTCTCTAAAACTAATTGACTGAAATAATAAATTTTGTCCTCTTCAACTTTTGGACTTGAAGATTTGGTTGATGATGATGATGTAATTTCTTTGAAATAACCTCACAAAAGGTGCTTTGTGCACTGTTCTAACCCAAGTGCCTACAATAGTGCCTGGTACATATTTTAAATTAACAAACACTACATAATGTATATTATATGCCAGGCACTATTCCAAGTTCTTTACAAATATTGATTCACTGAATCCTCAAGACATCTTGATGAGGTGAATATTATGATTAACTCCATTTTACAGATGAGAAAACTGAGGGACAATTAAGTAACTAACCCAAAGTCACGCAGCCAGCAAGTGACCTGGCTAGGATTTGAACTCAGGCAGTATGATGCCAGGTTCAGTGCTGCATAGGTACTCACTAAATGATTATTGAAGGAAAAAGCACTTGAAGTTATTTTCTCACTGTTTTCAAAGCTGATTTAAGATTTTTTCTTTCATTTAAATTGCTTATTTTTAGTATTTTGCTTCACACAATCACCTGCGAAAAAAAATGTGTCAGTAGGACAAGGTAATTTGATTTCCAGATAAAACCATTTCAGAATTTCCTTCTGCGTTTTTGTTTCCATTGTAGGCACACTGTGGCACGGAATGACATGGGGTTCTTTAGAGAAGGTACCATGCAACAACTGGTGCCCTCTTGAGGCATGTGCATGTTTGCTACTTCTTTAGAAAGTTTTAGCACAAAAACTGCCCTCTCTGTAGATAGAGAGTAATTCCTTGGTGGCAGTAAGTCCTGTGATGTTAGCAATGCTGTCTGTAATGAAGAGGATTAAGATATTCTTTTTGTCAAGCAGCTTTTTTTTTTTTTTCCTGACATGTATTAGCTACTATTCCATCTTTCTATCTTGTTTGTGTACCTGGTTAAGTAGATGGCAGTTCTAAAATCTCTTATACATCAGGGAGTTTGTCTTTGGCTAAAAAGATCGCTCCCAGAGGCTCCCTATCTTTCTGATTATCACTGGTTGTTCTTTTACATTCTGTCTTATAAATCCGTTCTGGGCACACATATGAACTGTGTGAACACGACATCTTATGCTTGTGATTTCTCAATCATGGCATCTTCATGTTTGTTCCATTGACAATGACAATTGCAAGATACTGTTCTTTCTTACTTTT
>NW_007790294.1:0-1003 GCF_000696425.1 Galeopterus variegatus
CTGATGAGTATACTTAGATCGATGAGCTCGGTCTGATGAGTTTACATAGATCAATGTGCTTGGTCTGATGAGCTTACTTAGGTCGAAGGGCTTGGTATGAGGAGTTTATTTAGATCCATTCGCTTGCCCTGATGAGTTTATTTAGATTGATGAGCTTGGTCTGATGACTTAACGTAGATAGATGAGATTCGTCTGATGGGTTTCTTAGACCAATGTGCTTTGTCTGATGAGTATACTTAGATCGATGAGCTCGGTCTGATGAGTTTACATAGATCGATGTGCTTGGTCTGATGAGTTTACTTAGATCGAAGAGCTTGGTCTGAGGAGTTTACTTTGATCAATGTGCTTGGTCTGATGAGTTTCCTTTGATCAATGTGCTTGGTCTGAAAGTTTACTTAGATCGAACATCTTCGTGTGATGAGTTAACTTAGTCCAATGAGCATAGTCTGATGAGTTTACTTAGATCGATGAGCTTGGTCTGACGAGTTTATTAGATCAATGAGCTCGGTACGATGAGTTTACATAGATCGAAGAGCTCGGTCTTATGAGTTTACTTAGATCGATCATCTTTGTCTGATTAGTTTACTTAGATCGATGATCTCGGTCTGATGGGTTTAGTTAGATCGATGAGCTCGGTCAGATGAGTTTACTTAGATCGATGAGCTCTGCCTGATGAGTTTTCTTAGATCGATGAGCTCGGTCTGATGCGTTTACTTAGATCGATGAGGTTGGTCAGAAGAGTTTAGTTAGATCGATAAGCTTGGTCTGATTAGTTTACTTAGATCGATGAGCTTGGTGTGATGAGATTACTTAGATCGAAGTGCTTGGTATGAAGAGTTTATGTAGATCTTTCGCTTGCTCTGATGAGTTTATTTAGATCGATGAGCTTGGTCTGATGAGTTTACTTAGGTCGATGAGCTCGGTCTGATGAGTTTACTCAGATCGATGAGGTTGGTCAGAAGAGTTTAGTTAGATCGATAAGCTTGGTCTGATTAGTTTTCCT
>NW_007790295.1:0-2023 GCF_000696425.1 Galeopterus variegatus
AAAGTCCAATAACAATCCCAAAAGACAGAAATCCTTAAAAAAATCAAATGAATTAAAAATACAGAGGCAGAAAATATAACAACTATACTTCCATGAAGTTGTTACAACAAGCAAACGGAAAGGACATTCTTGGGGGGGAGGGGAGAGAGGGAGGAGGGAGGGAGGTGTCGGTGACGGGCCATAATAATCATATACAGTGTATATTGACAAAATAAAAAAAAAATAAAATAAAATATATATTATAAAAAAATAAAATAAATAAAAATAAATAAATAAATAAATAAATAAATAAATAAAAAATACAGAGGCACTGCTTCAGTCAGAGATCAAACTCATGAAGAGCCAAGATCATAATAAGCATTATATTCTACAAGTCTTGTAGAAGACAGGGGATAGTTATGAATAAATTCTTATTTTTCTCTGCTCCATCGCACATTCCACTGAACTGTCTCCATCGTTCCAAAAGAAAATCAGGAAGGTAGAGTTTTTAATCTTTGTTGGCTTACTATCTTTTTGGTCCATGTGAAATGTTCCTCCTCCACAAAATCGTCACTTATAATTCAAGTTCAGATGCATCTGCATGGATTTTTTTTAAAAAGCTAATTCTAAAGGAAAATTTCTACCTTCCTCAATTGATAAAAAGCAGTACAAGTTCAACTTAAATGAAGAAGTTATATGAGGATAGAATATCCTTCAAAGGGAAGCAGCCAGATATGGCTTGAGTCATAAGAGTGCCTTGCTATGGATAGGTGTTGGAAACTAAAAAGAATCCAGTCAAGAGGAGACAGTAAATTTCAGGGTAGTAACTTGAGCTTGAGCAATGATCCAAATAAGGAAATATTCTAAGCATCCTTAAGAGACCACAAACAGGCCAGTCATGCATGGTAATGTTTCAGAAAGAACAATCTTCAGTTCATTGAGTATCCATTCCTCATCTGAACCCTGCAATATTATGTTCTGTTTTACTGGAACTAACAGTAGAAGCTCAAGGAAAAATGATTCCAAATTCACAATGATAGCTATCAAGGTAAATGTGAAGCTTCTCTTCCCTTTAAATAACTGTAGGTCAACTAGAATGGCATGTGGCAAAGTCCAAATAAATGTATGGTCGTATAAAGGTAAAAATAATGCTTGGAATCAGTCAAGACACTTCTGGTTGTTAGTAAAAGAACCAAACACAAACACATTCAAGCAGAAGAAGGAAATTAGTTGGCCTCTTTAAACCAAACCAAACACACACACACACACACAAAATAGGAGAAGATCCAGCTTCAAGGTCAACTGAATATGGCTCACCAATTGTGCATGTGTGCATTTGTCTAAGACAGACAGTTACAGAGATAGAGATGCAGAGCCAGGCACACAGGGGGAAATGGAAGAGAAAGAGAGAGAATGAAATAGACTACCATGCTCATCTTCCCATATTCCAGTGTGTGTTGGCCTCAATCTTTCAGGGCTCTGCATATGGCAGGGAAGACAGTCACTAACAGCTCTGGCATCACAGCCTTACAACTTGCTATTTAAGAGTAAAATGTATTTTTTCTCCCAGGGGCTGTACAAAAATTCCCCATGAGATGTCTGATTGACCTGTCATGTCTCCTTTGCCGTCCTTGAGCCAATCTGTGTGGCCACAAAGATGGGCTGTTCTCCTTGGCTAGCCTGGTTTCCATACTAATTCCTATGGCCAATCAAGCATGCTAGTGTGATTGGAAGCCTCAGCAGAATCATCTGGAACAAGAGGTTTCTTTCAACGTTAGTAAATGTAGTTCATGATTAAAGGAAAGGAGAAAGGGAATTCGGCATACATAAATGGACTTCCTCCATAAGACCAAGTTACCACCTGCAAAGGAATGTCTTGTTCCACAGAATGCACTACTAAGTGATAATGCCAAGCTAACACGAATGGCCCTGATATGGCCAATCATTATGGATATGTCTGACTATGTGGACTCCCTTCAGTAAACACACTCTGTTTGATTTTCCTCCTGATTCCCTCCTTCCTGGTTTCATCTTCTGACCCTTG
>NW_007790296.1:0-2023 GCF_000696425.1 Galeopterus variegatus
ATTTTTTTAAAAGATGTCTGGTAAGGGGATCTTAACCCTTGACTTGGTGTTGTCAGCATGACACTCTCCCATGTGAGCTAACTGGCCATCCCTATATATAGGGATCCGAGCCCATGGCCTTGGTGTTATCAGCACTACATTCTCCCAGGTGAGCCATGGGCTGGCCCCTGTATTCTACTTATTAACTTCCAGTCTGGGGCTAGAAAAAATGTTGAAATGATGTCCTAATGCTTTTATTTAGAAGTTAATCAAACATATCATGCTCTTTTGGCTACAATAACTTAACATTTATAATGTTATATGTCTGTCTTTAAAAAAAATTTTTTTTTATCCCTTTAACCTCTTTTCTATCTTAAGATATAAATTATAGCCTGGCTGGCTAGCTCAGTCAGTTTGAGTGTAGTGTTGGTAATACCAAGGTCAAGGGTTCGGATCCCCATACCAGCCAGCACCCCCCCCCAAAAAAAAGATATAAATTATATTAAGATATATATCATATAATCTATATGTATAATCTATATGTAGAGCTACAAATATACACACATAATTTTTTTTTTTTGTATCTTATTTCTCCAGCTCTGATGACCTAACCTTAAGAGAGGCATGCAGGGATCAAACCAAGCTCTTCTGCCACCCTGAAAGGAGGACTTGCTTGACTTTCCCCCTCTCCCTGCATTACTAACTCTTTTCAGTTACATCAGATTTTCTTTATCAGGGATCTCTGGAGCTTTCCACAGATGAGCTTCTGGAGGCCTCTGGACCCTTTTGAATTACAGTAGTCCCCTCTCTTATCTGAAGTTTCACTTTCCATAGTTTCAGTTACCTGCAGTCAGTGGTGGCTGAAAATATTACAGTATTAGTAGAGATAGAGAGAGAGAGAGAGAGAGAGAGAGAGAGCACACATTCATATAACTTTTATTACAGAATATTGTTATAATGTTCTATTTTATTATTGTTGTCAGTTTCTTGCTGTGCCTAACTTATAAATTAAGCAGCATGTATGTATAGGAAAAAACATAGTACATTTAGGGTTCAGTACTGCAGAACCAGAAATCTGCAGTTTCAGGTATCCACTGGGGGTCTTGGAATGGATCCCCCATGGATATGGGGGTCTACTGTATATCCAAAATTCTACTTGTGTGTGCATGTGCATGTGTTTTCCTAGAGTCTGTTGCTTTTGTTAGTTTCTCAAAGTGTCTCTGACTAAAAATATTCTGAAACACTAGGTTCCATCACTCAAAGCCTTAGACCTCCTTGCTACCAGGAGCAGCTGTAATTTTCCTTCAAAGGCAAACTGAACTAATCTTGTCTCCTAATAACCTGGGGAGAGTTCATTTCAAGACCCAAAAATAACTTTTCAGCAACATACCATGAACACCGAGCACAACTAATTCTGCTAATTTTGCTAATCTCATTTGGCCTCCAACACCTGCTGGCACCGCAGCCCGTCATCTCGAGGACAGTCAAACCTGCCATCCTTGGCCATCAGTCTAAATACAAGCCACCAGGCTGAATGTAACTACTCCCCTAAGGTTGATGCCATCAGCTGTACCATCCTCTGCTTCTATTGTTAATAAACAATCACCAGAGCTGGGACTAGGGTGAGGACTAGGGTGATGTTTAAGGAAATGCTCCTTTTTAAGGCTCACCCTGCACTTGCTCAGGAGAGTCAGTGCCTCCTTACTTTTTGTACTCTAGGCATCTCCCTTGTCTCACCCTACTCACAGCCTTGTATCACCAACTATAATGCATCCATTATGGCATGATGGAAAGAGCATCAGCCCCAGAGGAAGGGAAGAGGTAAAAGTAGATTATTTATGGACAAGGTGACTCTTTGGAGTTAATTGGGGAAGATGGAAGGCATTGCAGAAAAGTGGGATTTAAACCAAGGATTTAGTCTGGGGACAGGAAAAGAAGCAAAGGGTCAGTTGTGGGTTTAGAATAAGGATGGAGCTAAACAGCTTAGCACGTAGTGAATGAAATGAGGATACTGGGACCTGCTCTTATTGGTGCTAGTAGCTGG
>NW_007790297.1:0-442 GCF_000696425.1 Galeopterus variegatus
CTGGGGTGAGATGGTATCTCAGTGTAGTTTTGATTTGCATTTCCCGGATGCTGAGTGATATGGAGCACTTTAGAGAAATGCCTGCTTAGCTCTTTTGCCCATTTTTGAATTGGGTAGCTTGTTTTTTTTTCTTGTAGAGTTATTTGAGTTCCTTGTATATTCTGGATATTAATCCTTTGTCGGATGTATATTTTGCAAATATTTTCTCCCACTCTGTTGGTTGTCTTTTAACTCTGTTAATTGTTTATTCTGCTGTGCAGAAGCTCTTTAGTTTGATATAATCCCATTTGTTTATTTTTCCTTTGGTTGCCCATGCTTTTGGGGTCTTATTCATGAAGTCTGTGCCCAGTCCTATTTCCTGAAGTGTTTCTCCTACATTTCCTTTAAGAAGTTTTATTGTTTCATGGTGTATATTTAATTCTTTAATCCATTTTGAGTTGAC
>NW_007790297.1:1442-2023 GCF_000696425.1 Galeopterus variegatus
ATCTGGTCCCGGGCTTTTCTTTGTTGGAAGCTTTCTGATAACAGCTTCAATCTCCTTTATTGTTATTGGTCTGTTCAGATTTTCTGCGTCTTCATGGTTCAGTTTTGGTAGCTGTGTGTGTCCAGAAATTTATCCATTTCCTCCAGATTTTCAAACTTATTGGCATATAGTTGTTTATATTAGTCTCTAATGATTCCTTGTATTTCATATGAATCAGTTGTAATATCACCGTTTTCATTTCTAATTTTTGTTATTTGAATCTTCTCTCTTCTTTTTTTTGTTAGCCATGCTAATGGTTTGTCAATTTTATTTATCTTTTCAAAAAACTAACTTTTTGATTCGTTGATTTTTTGTATTGTTTTTTTGGGTTTCAACTTTGTTATGTTCTGCTCCCATCTTGAGGATTTCTTTCCGTCTGCTAACTTTAGGTTTTGATTGTTCTTGTTTTTCAAGATCTTTAAGGTGCAGTGTTAGGTTGTTCACTTGCCATCTTTCCATTCTTCTGAGGTGAGCATTTATCGCAATAAATTTCCCCCTTAATACTGCTTTTGCTATGTCCCACAGGTTTTGGTATGATGTAT
>NW_007790298.1:0-2023 GCF_000696425.1 Galeopterus variegatus
TACCTATTTTTCTTCTCTCTATCCAGTTTAAACATGGCTGTGCAGTAACTGTAACAAAACAAAACAACCTAAATGTTGGTAAACATGCAAAATCGAAAGAACTTTGCTCTGGAAGAGAGAAAAAAGAAAAAAAAAATTTCAGCTCTAAATAGTAATAATAATGACAAAAGACCCCTGGAAACACTCAGCATTGAACTTCCAGGTAAACTACACAGACACAATTTTGGCCCAGGGTACAGGTTTTTTTCTGTTGAACCTCAACAACTTTCACAACTGGAGTTTTATGTAGCCCAATTAACTTTGGCTCGACACAGAAGTCTGGCTCGATGCTTCCATGCAATAGCCAAAATAAAGGTTTTCTGTATTAAGAATTACTGTCAGTGTCTCTAATATCCTTCCTTCTCTCCTACTAACCTAAATCTGGAAAATAAGCTCACAGCCAAGTAACTTTTACTACAATTTAAGTCAATACTAATTTCACTGGCTCACAGAAACTGCAAAATATTTGGCTTAAATAAATTGAACAGGACAAAATGAAAAGACAAACAAAAAAAAAGACCAAACAAACAAAAAAATCAAAGAAAGCATGAGCACGCAACTAAAGAACCCACACAGCTTTAGAAACAACTATAAAATCATCTGATGTACCATAATAATGGAAATGTTATTTCTTCCTTTCTTTTTTAATGCATGCCCCATTTTAAATTCACAGCATTAGCCCTAGGTAACGAAGTTCAAACAAGAAATAAATCACAATTTGTAGCAGAACAAACAATTCAAACTCGTCTCGTGTTTAGTATTTTAACTGGACATGACCTTGGTATGAAAGTTCCATATAATTTAAAGAGCTGTCACCTTGAGCCAACTATATTTAAACAGTGACTCTAATGTGGAACTATTTCCTAGGGTAGCCTGGAAAATTTGTATTGGACTTATAATATAGGATCTAAAAGTGCCAATAGCCTATGAGCCAACTATATTTAAACAGTGACTCTAATGTGGAACTATTTCCCAGGGTAGCCTGGAAAATTTGTATTGGACTTATAATATAGGATCTAAAAGTGCCAATAGCCTAAAACTGATGTCCTATGGTCATGACCTATCATGTCTAGTAATAACAATGTATTTAACCAATGATACTGAAAAATTATTTAAAGGTTATATTAAAAATAAGTTGTAAAAAGGAGGGAGGAAGGAAGAACTGATGTACTTTTAGAATCTCTAATCAGTTTAATTAGAATGGTGAGGCGAGAAAATTCCACACTTAAAATTTAACACAAAGTGAATCTGTTCTACTAGTGTTTTTCATTCTTTGTGTATTTATGATGATATACATCAGTCTTTTGATTCCAGATGTAGGACCCCCTTCAGGATTTGTTGAAGGGGGCACTCTTGTGGTGGTGAATTCCTGCAGCTTTTGTTTGTCTGGGAAGTATACTATTTTTCCTTCATTTCTGAAGGAAAGCTTTCCTGGATACAGTATTCTTGGTTGGCATCCCACTCTCTCCTGGCCTGCAGAGTTTCTGCTGAGAAGTCTGCTGTTAGCCTAGTGGGATTCCTTTATAGGTGATTTGACACTTTTGTCTTGCTGTATTTAGAATTCTTTATCTTTAACTTTTGACAATCTGACTATAATGTGTCTTGGGGAGGTCCTTTTTGGGTTGAACCTGTTTGGGGATCTTTGAGCTTCTTGGATCTGTGGGACTATCTCTTTCTCAATACTTGGAAGTTTTCAGCAATTACTTAATGATACTCAATCCAGAAAACCTTGAAGTTGTATTCAATTCTACTGTGTAACAGCTAAGTGACTCTTGAGGACGTTCCTTAAATCTTTGAAGCTCAGTTTCTTCATTTATAAAGAGCGGATAATTCTCTCTAAGAGCTGTTGTCAAGATTCTATGAAATAACACCTGTCAAGCACAGGCTCTTAAGAGATGCACACCCATCTTTTGCCTACCTCCCCTTCTAGGGTTTTGGAAAATTACTCTGTGTCCACTCTATCATCATGCCATTCTCATTCAAT
>NW_007790299.1:0-2022 GCF_000696425.1 Galeopterus variegatus
GATCAATTTGGAAAGAATTGACATTTAACAAAATTGAGTCTTTTGAGCCATGAACATAATAATGTCTCTCCAGTCATTTAGGATTTCTTCAAGTTTTGTCTGAAATATTTTGTCATTTTTAGTGTATAGACCTTGTACATCTTTTGTTAAATTTCTTTTTTTAAATGCTTTTGTTAATGGTATGTTCATTTTTGACTGTTGATTGCTACTATGTGGAAAATACAATTGGTTTTGTATATTTACCTCATGTTCTGTAACCTTGCTAAATTCACTTACAGATTCTTTTTTTTTTTTTTTTCCTTTTTTTCTTTTTTCATGACTGGCAACAGATCGCAACATTCACTTACAGATTCTAATAGATTTCTTGTATATTTCTCAGGATTTTCTAAGGACATGACCGTGTCATCTGTGAATAAGGGCAGATGTGCCTCTTCCTCTCCCATCTGTAGCCGGTCATTTCTTTCCTCATCAGGGCCTCCGGCTCACTGTTGAGTGCAAGTGTTGAGAGCAGACATTATTGCCTGGTTTCTGGTCCTGGGACAGCTTTCAGTCTGTGGAAGTTCCCTTCTTATTTCTAGTTTGCTGGATTTTTTTTTAATAAACACGTGCTGCATTTTGTCAAGTGCCTTTTTTGCATTTATGGAAATGATATTATGGTTTTCACCCTTTATTTGTTAATATAGTAAAACATATTTATCAATTTTTGAATGTTAAACCAACCTAACATCCTGGAGATAAACCCCCATTTAATCATGAAGTATTGTCCTCTTTATATATTGCTACATTCAATTTGATAATTTTTTGTTAAGAATTTTTGGGTCTATATTCATAAAACATATAGATCTTTAGTCTCCTTTTCTTTTACTGTACGTGTCAGCTTTGGTGTTGGGGTTATGCTGATCTCATAAAGTAAGTTGAGAAGTATCTCTTCCTCCACTGTTTTTTGAAAAAGTTTGGGTGAGATTGGTATTATCTCTTCCATAAATGCTTGATAAAATTCAGAAGTGAAGCACTGGCATTTTCTTTGTGGGAAAGGCTTTAATTATGAATTCAGTTGATAGAGGGCTATTCAGTTTTCTGTTTCTTTTTGAATTAGTTTTTATATCTTTCCAATTATTTGCCTATTTTATATATAAGTTGTTGAAAGTATTGGCATAAAGTTGTGTTATTTCTTGGTTTTTTTAAATGTCTATAGAATCTGTTGTAGTAGCCCTTTTCTTCATTCCTGATACCAATAATTTATTTCTTTTCAAGTTTTTCTTTACCAATAAAGCTAGACATTTTTTTTTCCTTTTTGTCTTTTTTCGTGACCGGTAATGGGATCACAACCCTTGGTGTCGCTCCTGCACTGCGACCGGCAACGGGATCGCAACCCTCAGTGTCGCGCCCGCACCGCGCTCAACCAGTGAGCGGACTGGTCTCTATATGGGATCCAAACCCTCGGCAGGAGCGCCGCCGCACTCCCAAGCGCAGCACTCTACCGAGTGCACCACCGGGCCGGCCCTAAAGCTAGACATTTGTCAATTTATTGATCTTTTTTTAAAAAGCTAGATTTGGTTTCATTCATTTTCTCTCTTGTTAGTCTATTTTCTATTTGGTAGATTTCTGTAATTCTTGATTATCACATTTCCTCTACTTATTTTTGGGTTTAACTTGTGTTTCTTTTTCTAGCTTCTTAAGGTGGAAGCCTAGAGAGTTGATTTTAGGCCTTCCTTCTTTTCTAACAGAAGCAATAAACTGTATCTGTTCCTCTATACTGTATGCTAGCTGCATCCCACAAATTTTGATATGTGATTTCACTTCCTTTTTATTTAAAAAGTTTTCTAATTCCCATAGTGATTTCTTCTTTGACTCATGTATTATTCCAACATATGTCTGATTTTCAAATATTTGGCAACTTTCCAAATATCTCCCTGTTAATGATTTCTAGTTCTGTTGTGGTCAAACAACATACTGGGTATTATTTCTGTCCTCTTAAATACATTAAGCCTTGTTTTCAGGCCTAGCATATAGTTTATTTTG
>NW_007790300.1:0-2022 GCF_000696425.1 Galeopterus variegatus
CTGCCCTAAAAATCCTCTGTGCTCCACCTATTCATCCCTCCCTTTCTTCCTCCCTTCCTCATCCCCAGGGAGCAGAGTATGGCTATAATTCAGGAACCAGAGGAAATGGGGCTCGCTTCCCACCCATTTCTCAGTGAAACTGGGGGACAGACCCCAATCTCCCCTAACTATCCACCTGACACCAGCCAGAGCAGGACTTGGTTAAGGGTAAAGGAAAATAGCAGGAGAAAATCTGCTTGGCAAGTAGGATGGGTTGGGTTCCTAGGATTAATAAATTCAATTAATAATAATCAAATCTGTAGATTGCTTTGGGTAGTATGGTAATTTTGATGAGATTGATTCTTTCAATCCATGAGCATGGGATGCCTTTCTATTTTTTGTACTTTCTTTAATTTCTTTAATCAGTGTTTTATAGTTTTCATTGTAGAGACCTTTTACCTCCTTGGTTAAATTTATTTGTCAGTATTTTATTTTATTTTTTTGTTGCTATTGTAAATGGGATAGCTTTCTTGATTTCTCTTTCTGCAAGTTCTTTGTTGGTATATAGAAATGTTACTGATTTTGTATGTTGATTTTGTATCCTGCATCTTTACTGAATTTGTTTATCAGGTCTAGGAGTTTTTTGGCGGAGTCTTTAGGTTTTTCAAAAGCATGTCATCTGCAAACAGGGACTACTTGCCTTCCTACTTTCCAACTTGGATGCACTTTATTTGTTTCTCTTTCCTAATTGCTCTGGCTAGGACTTCCAGTAGAATGTTCAATAGAAGCAATGAGAGTAGGCATCCTTGCCTTGTTCCAGTTCTTAGCCTTCAGCTTTTCTCTGTACATTATGATGTCAGCTACAGGTTTGTCATAGACAGCCTTTATCATGCTAAGATACTTTCATTCTATAACTAATTTCTCAAGAGTCTTTATCACACAAGAATGTTAATTTTACTAAATGCCTTGTCTGCATCTACTGAGATGATCAAATGGTTTTTTTCTTTCTGTTGATGTGATGTATTACATTTATTAATTTGTGTATGTTGAATCATACTTGCATCTCTGGGATAAATCCCATTTGGTCATGGTGTATAATCTTAATATGCTGTTGGATTTGCTTTGCTTTGCTACTATTTTGTTGAGGATTTTTCCATCAATGTTCATCATGGTTATTGGCTTATAGTTTTCTTTTGTTGTTGTTATATCCTTGTCTGTTTTTGTTATCAGGGTAATGCTGGCCTCATAGAATGAGTTTGAAAGAGTTCCCTCCTCTTCAATTTTTTTGGAGGGTTTGAGAAGAATTAGTATTCATTTTTCTTTAAATGTTTAATAGAATTTTCAGTGAAGCCATCTGGTCCTGGGCTTTTCTTTACTAGAAGATTTTTATTACTGATTAAATCTTGCTACTTGTAACTGGTCTATTCAGGTTTTCTATTTCTTCTTGGTTCAATCTTAGTAGA
Source organism: Galeopterus variegatus (assembly GCF_000696425.1). NCBI lineage: Eukaryota > Metazoa > Chordata > Mammalia > Dermoptera > Cynocephalidae > Galeopterus > Galeopterus variegatus. The sequence goes on from NW_007790300.1 coordinate 1,443, forward strand.
TTGTATGTGCCCAGGAATTTGTCCATTTCCTCTAGGTTTTCCATTTTGTTGGCATATAGTTGTTCATAATAATCTTTAACGATCCTTTGTATTTCTTTGTATTGCTGTAGTACTGGTTGTGTTGCTTTCTTTTTAATTTCTCATTTTACTTATTTGAGTATTTTCTCTTTTTTTCTTGGTTAGTCTAGCTAATGTCTTGTCAATTTTGTTTATCTTTTTGAAAAACCCAGATTTTGTCTTGTCGATTTTTTTGTATTTTTCTTGTCTCAATTTTGTTTATTTCTGTTCTGATAGCTATTATTTCTTTTCTTCTGCTAATTTTGGCTTTGGTTTGTTCTTACTATTCCTTAAGATACACTGTTAGTTATTTATTTGAAACCTTTCTAATTTTTTTTGATGAAGTAATTTATTGCTATAAACTTTCCTCTTAATACTGCCTTGTCTGTGTCCCATAAGTTTTGGGTTGTTATGTTTCTGTTTTCATTTGTTTCAAGAAATTTTTTAATATCCTTATTAATTTCTTTTTTGACCCATTGAGCATTCAGGAGCATGTTGTTTAGTCTCCATGTATTTGTACAGT
>NW_007790301.1:0-2022 GCF_000696425.1 Galeopterus variegatus
ATTTAACTAGATTTATGTACTTTGGAAGTTTTTTCTTTTAAGTTGGAAAATTAAATGGAAAAAATGGAAATAAAATACATTAAACTTATAAATGCAATGTGAAATAAACCTTGAAAAACTTTGTACCTGGGACCAGTATTATCAAAGACAACCTGGAAATGAATTTTCAAAATGTATCTAATTGTAAACTTTTAAAATGCTGGAAAAATGAATTTAAAACTTAGTGGACAGCAAGGTTTCTAATTATAATATTAATAACAATTAATAATTTAAAAAATACACTTCTGAATGTTCAACTTTTTTAGGTTCCCAATATTTCTATTGAGGATATTAAACAGTTTATATTAACCATATAATATGGTTACAAATAACAAATCTGAAAGGAAATACACTAAAATTTTTACAGTATCAATTTTGATTTCATGGCATTATACATATTTATAATTTCTCAATTTTCTACAGTTAACAGATGTCATTTTTATATAAAAATATGGAAGATTAATCTTTTTATGAGGTTACATTGTGATTTGCCTCTTTCTTCTAAAACACAAGCATAGCATTTAACCTCCAAAAATTTGTAAAAATTAAAACAAATTCTTTGATGTTTTGAAACTACATTGTATCAAATATTTTTCTGCCTCAAAAGATATACAGTTGCAGGGGATTAGTTACAGGACCCCTGAGGATACCAAAATCTGCAGATGCTCAAGTCCCTGAAATAAAATGGCATAGTATTTGCATATAACCCACCCACATTCTCTCATATACTTAAAATCATCTCTAAAGTACTTATAATACCTAATACAATGTAAATGTTATGCAAATAGTTGTTGTACTGTATTTTTTCTTAGTTTATATTATTTTTTATTGTTGTATTGCTATTTTTACTTTTATTTTTTTTTAAACATTTCTGATCTGCAGTTGGTTGAATCAGTAGATGGCCCACAATACTGCAGGCTGACTGTAGTAAAACTGAGTATTTGTCTAAAAATCACAAAAAAAATGTCCCGTGATTTTAGTCATAAATATAAAGATATAAGACCTTTTGTTTAGTAGATATGATGGCCTTTTTAATGAATATCTTATAGAAAAAAAATTCTTTGTTCACAAGAGGTAGCCCCTGGGCTGGATTCAGAAAAATTAATTGCAAGTTACCAATTCTGCAATCCCTTTAGTACTGGGTGGCAGTGTAACTCTGGATTGAGACAAAAGATAAAAATGAAAATAAATATTTAGTATGAATCAGCAGAATAAGAAAAAATGTTAAATCGGTTTTGAGGAAAAGGAGGATGAATCCATTGTTTAAGATACCGTAGGCAAAGTACTGTGGTAAACACTTGAAAAACACTGGCCACTGCACATAACCCAGTGTGATAGCACCAGAATAGAGATGAACATACGGGTATGTTGATTGCTAGTGAAGTGTGCAGGTGGTTCAGAGGGGTTATGGAGAACTGCACAATGATGTATGTTCAGGGTTTTGAAGAATGGGCAGAAGTTCATTGAGCAGAAAAGAGGAGAAAGGTTATTTCATGTAAAGAGAGCAACACTTGAAAAGGCAGGGAAGTATGACATTGTGTGGCCTGTGTGAGGATAGCTGTAATCCATTTCCCCTGTACTGTGCATTGAGCAAATTCAATCATGAAGGCTTCTGCAGAACATTGGAGTATGGGTAAATTCCACAGAACACAGAGAAGCAGCATTGGATTTGTGCTGTACACCTCGACATCCCCGTTTTATGGTTATGCTTTTTCCTGTTGTGCGTCAGTGTATTTCTCTATGCAATGACACGTTAACTTAAAATCAGCATATTTAAGGCAGGGATGCTATAAAGGTGAGGCTGTTTTCAGGCAAATATTTTTCACTTTGAGTGATGCTAATTGAAGGAAAAATAATGCGTTTAATAAAAAAAGAAAAAACTATTACAAATTAATGACTCCATGTTGAGGGATCCCAAAGTGACAGCAAACCTTTCCATATCAAAAGCCGATGACCACATAGTCCAAGATAAATTGTGTTTCT
>NW_007790302.1:0-2022 GCF_000696425.1 Galeopterus variegatus
AAAAAAAAAAAGTCTTATAAGCCTTCTGATATGATTAATTATTTTAAGGGCAGAATGAAGATTTTCTCTTGAATGATTTGTCCTGCCCTTTATCAAATAAGCATGCATCTACTTTCATACTTATGGTACAAATATGCTACCCTTTAAAAATGACTAGATAACCTTAACATTAGTTTTCAAAGTAAACTAAGAGTTTATCTGTGTAGTATACTTATGCCTAGAGGTTTTGCTTTTCATGGTGTTTAACTAAGATTATATTATCATTCTTTATCCAAATGATACTTTCCCCCTTACTGATAAATAAGTAAATTAGGAGCAAAAGTGGGAATAAATGCTATAGCCAAAAAGTTTAAGTGCATTCCCATTGATGTATTTGTAATCCTGGTTATGGAATCCTATCTTGCCTTGCAGATTCAGTAATAACATGAAGAGGGAACAGATAAGCCTATCTTAAAAAGATTGGGCTGAAGAGTAGGATGTGACTTTCGTCTATGACTTTACACTGTCAAAATGTGCAAGTACACTTTTCAAAGGCAGGAAGGATGCATTTTTCAGGAATGTCGCCTATCAATTTGTAACTTGAATTACCAGATATAACACACAACCCTAGGTTAGGGAGAACAGAAGAATGTCAGAGGAAGAAGACCTTGGAAGAAGTGCTCAGTAATATATAGGCAAGAGACTCAGAATAGTGGTAATGGTTTAACATGTATGTCAAATATGTATGTGGGGATATATAGTATGGATAAGAGATAGTGTGTATGTGTGTGCACACAGAGACCGTGTTAAGGTAATCTTTGTCGTTGGGAATTGATCAAACAGGACATAAGACATGTTAGATAAAAGGCTGATGATCTTTCTTATGAAGGAGAACCAAGAGTACCGATAAATGCAGATACTTTGTACTCACATCTCATTAGCATATTCTCATCTGCATACTTGTACATTCACCTAGGCAGTAAGTGGTTTCCCCATTTTCATTACTGTATCTCATCTCTTCTCTTCTTAGCATTTATCAAAAATTTTAACTACAAATTTGTTTGTGTTATGAAATAGATTGAAAGCTGCACAAAGGCAGGAATCATGCAGGTTTATTCATCTATGCATACCTAGCATTTAGCCTGTGGCAGGGCTCATAGTAAGTATACAATAAATACTTGTTGGATAATGAATGAACAAGCACATTACACATACAACACTCTACCTACTTCATAGCTGTAATTGTTCATCCAGAATAATTAGTTCTGGTTATAGAGGCAGGAAAAAACTGCTGTTTCTTTCAGTGTAATGTCATCAAGATAGTCCTTTTTGATTTCTTTACAATTAACAGCAGTGTAGCATGAGTCAGATTACCTGAGGACACATACTTATTCTGCCACCAACTAGTTACTTGATCTTGGGCACATTACTTTACCTCCCTGTGCCACCATTCCTTCATCTGTCAAATGGTTTAATAATAGTACTTATCTCAAAGGGAATTAATGAGGAGTAAATGAGTTAATACATGTACAATGATTAGAAAAGTACCTAGAACACAATTAGATCTCAGTAAATATTGGACCTGCTATAATTATTATTATTCTAGGAACTTAGTTAATTCTTGGATTGTATTATACTGCAGTGCCATACGATTTGCAAATCTCGGTGGGTCAACTCAAGAAAAGTTTATTTCTCATTCACTTTACATGTCCAGCATAGGTCTGCAGGGAGGACATGGAAGTCACTCAGGGATGCAAAATGATAGACTCCATATCAATGCACGTCTTCTTGATTACTGCAGTGGAGAGAAAGGAACAAGGCAAATCATACACTGGCACTTAAAGCCTTTGTCTAGAAGTGCTTCGCTTCCACTCACATTTTATTGGCTGAAGGAAATCACATTGGCATGCCTAACGTGATATGACTTTATATTTTATTTAGATATTATGTGATTTCTTTCATCAACATTGTGTAGTTTTCATCACACAAGTTCTGCATTTCTTTTTAAATTTATACCTAAATATTTCTCTCTAGTGATTAAAA
>NW_007790303.1:0-2022 GCF_000696425.1 Galeopterus variegatus
TCTAGCTTGACTTCAGGCAGATTAATATTTATTTTTCACATAGATGGTTCCAAATCCCCAGGTTTGTTTATACTTATTAAGGAATCGGTTCTTCTTAATATTCACACATTATCTTCTTCTAGGAGAGCAGGAACACATGTGGCCTTCGTAGTGGGTGCTAGGCACACCCCACTCAGATCCCCTTCACCAGGCAGATGCACCCATCTCTAGCTGCTGCAGAGAATTGCTCTTGGTCTAAGGACATACCTTTCTCCCAGGATGCACTTGTTGACAGTCAATAAGACAAATAATGACTCACACGGGATAAAAATATATAGCCCCCTTGCCTTGATGCCACCAATTTTGGGGGCTCAAATTATGCCACCAATCATGAATATCTTCTGCCAGTATATATCTTTTTTCACTTTCTTCTTCCCTGTGTGTCTCACTCGCTTTCTCCTGAGAGTACTCCCTATTACAAAGCTTGTGCTTATAGGGCTGGCCCGGTGGCACACTGCTACAGTGCGCCGCTTGGGAGTGCAGTGGTGCTCCCGCCGAGGGTTTGGATCCCACATACAGACCAGTTCCCACTCACTGGCTGAGTGAGGTGTGGGCGCAACACCAAGGGTTGCTATCCCATTGCCGGACATGAAAAAAGACAAAAAAAAAAAAAAAAAGCTTGTGCTTATAGGAATCACAACCTAGGGCACTCTTCCTCAAGGAGAATCCTTCCTACTGTGGCCCAAGTGAGAGATCTTCCCACCAAGATGTTAGGTAGGTAGTCAGACATGAGCAGGTAGAGAAAAAGGGGAAAGGAAACCGAAAGATTACAGACAACCACTTGTCCCTAGCCTGCCCTGATCCACCCTCGCCTGCCCATGAAACGCCCCTTTAGTGATCAAGACAGGATAAATTTTAACCACATTTTGACCACAGCTTGTGCGTAGGGACTTTCTACTGTTTGGAGCACGCACATAAGTATAGTATATCGACCCAGAGTTAACCTAATAGTTATTAGCATGGGATTGAAATAACATTTACATTGCAGTTTAAACCCCTTGCCCCCTTGGGTTTTTCTCCACGTATCATGGGTAAGGACATGTGCAATAGGAAAAAGGGGACTATAACCCATAGATGTCAATCAAAATGCCAATCAAGCCAGCATATGTTTATGCAAATCAGGTAGATAAAAAGCCACAAACAAGCACCCATGGGGTCACAATCCGCCAGGAGTTTGGCCCGGGTTACATCATGCCTAGGACACGGACCTGTTCCTGCACAGAGCAGAGCACTTTCCTTTTCCCCCTTTCCTTAAACTCCTCTTTCATTCTTTGCAATCAAGCCTAACCTTTAACTGTGCTTTGCTTTCTGATTCTTCATTAACCCAAAGCAAGAACCAAAGAGGGCCGCCACCCACCAGGTGTTGGTTGCCAAGTATCAAAGAGATGTTCTCAAGCCCTGGTGTCTTTTAGAGATGGCTCCTGTCTGCTCCCAGGTCTTCCTCTCACTCCAAGCATAAGGTCTGTGACTATTCCCTCACGGAGATTTTTTTCATTAAGGGCTTCCCTTTCTAGGATTTAATGGCTGAAACTTTAAATGTTATATAATTTCCAATTTATCTGCCTGCAGATCTTTCCCTACAATACTCCCATGTGAGCAGGGACATAATCAGCACTCCTTGAAGTGACTCTCCCATGTGAGCAGGGACATAATCAGCACTCCTTAAAGTGACTTGCATTTTGGAATCGAGTCTTAGTACTCATCCCAAAATTCCCTTTGTGTAAAGTCCTTTCCTGCCACTTCTGTTACCTGGTCTTCCCAGGTTTCACCCCTTTCCGTCCCACACCTTTTAATCCATTTGAGTCTCAAAAAGAAGGGAGCACAATCTTGATCCGTATTTACCTCAGGGCCTCTTTCATATTTTGCAGAACATGCCTAAATAAACACACGAGGGAGACACACCCACCCTATTCCACTCCTTAGAGCAAAGACTCAAAGTCAATGGTGTGTTGAAATTTAAATGATAGGCCATAACCTTGCTAA
>NW_007790304.1:0-2022 GCF_000696425.1 Galeopterus variegatus
AATTTTTTTTAATGAAATATACTATTGCTAATTGAAGCTGCAAACAACATGCTGGAAAATGTCAGGACTTTTTTACCAGCCTGGAATAGACACTAAGGGTCCAGGCCCAGGTTTAGGTGCCAGAATTAACCCCTGCCTATCCAGCTGAACACTATCTGAAAGAAAGAGTAACAGCGGGTGATAACTCATTATATCAGCAGTCATCAGGAAAAGTGTAGTTATGGTCCAGCAGGTGGAAAGGGCTCACAGCTCATCCATAGGTATGTATGCTTACAGATACAAGATGACTGGACCTATAATATCTATAGAAAGAAAGTGGAGTTAAATTACAGGCTGGGGCTTAAAGCTGAATACAACATCAGAAAGGAAAGGACAACCCTATGTCATAATATGGGGGGCCATTTATCAGAAGTGGAATCCAGGTAGGGGCCTGGTTTAGGGAATGAGACTAAGTTCTGGCTATTTAAATTGGGATGTCAACCTAAAACGTCAACACTCAGTCCCTTCCATATAGTATTAGAATTGGTCCTAGAATTGAGACCACCATTAAGATAGGAATGATGCAAAAGGGAAAATTAGAGATGGCTTGATGTTAGCATAAGAATTCAATCATCTTTCCAGAAACACATGTTCTATTACACTATGCATGCAAATAATATTTGTCCTTATGATAGTATTTTATATTTAACAAGTGAGATGACAATTGAAAACAAAATGTTTATAAGAATATTTTGCAAATTGGATTAACTGTCATTTTCCTAGTCTACCCACATTTTTATTTTATTTTATTTTATTATTGTGAGATAGTTGATTGTACATATCTGTGGGGTACAGAGTTGAATATCAATACCTATGTGCAACATGTGATGTCAAATAAGGATAATTAGTATATTCAACAATATGCAATGTAATCGTTCTTCACGGCCCTTTATCAATTTCTCCCTTACCCCCCCTCCTCCCCTTTCCCATCTCTGGTACCTTGATTCTGTTCTCTCCTTTCAAAAGTTCAGCAGATTATTGTATTGTTGTATCTTTCTTCTCTCTCTCTCTCTCTTTTTTTTATTTTACTTGTTTCTTTTTTAGCTCCCACTTATGAGTGAGAACCTGTGGTATTTCTCTTTCTGTGCCTGGCTTATCTCCCTTAACGTGATTTTCTCTAAGTTCATCCATGTTGCTGCGAATAGCAGAATTTCATTCTTTTCTATGGCAGAGTAGTATTCCATTGTGTAAATATACCACATTGTTCTACAGCAATATATTCACTAAAGTCCATTCTGCAGTTAGAGAATATTCATTCATTTGGATTTAAGTGCATTTTTAGGATAATTAAGGTAAAATAAAATAATAGTCTCAAAGGTGAAAACAATATCCTTGGTATTGAGAATTCAGGAGAATAGCACTCCATTACTTCTGTGCTCTCAGATTGAGAAAGTCATTTAAAATATCCAGGTCTTACTTCTTCCTCTTTCAGATATTCTAGCAAATGGTGAGATTTCAGGTGTTCTTCCTTCAGTAATGTTCTATACAACTATAAACCTATAAAGACAAAACCCATTGGTGTGTCTAGTGTTTTCTAGATCATGAAGACTTTCTTTAATGCTCTCTATCTTCTCTTAGGTGCTTTAGCCTCATCTGTTTCCCCTGTCTAGCCCCTCTGACCATAGGAAAGTAATTACCACTCTCTATACCCTCCAGCTACATTCATGACTCCTTTACTTTGCATAATCTGTTCCTGATGCCTGACAAGTCTGTCCTCACTTTTTCAGTCTTAGGTAAAACCTGTCTCTTTTTCTCACACTCAGAGTTTGACTCTACATGAAAGCCTCTTCAGAAATTTGCTACCCCCAGGTCTAAATTCAATGCTTCTCTTCTGATTTTCTGGAAAAATCCTAAGCCTTCTACATGACAGTAAGTTCCATAAATAATTGATTTGTTTTCCATTTATCCAACAAACAGGGAACACCTAGCCCAGGACATGAGATATGAAAGGTTTTCAATACATTTGCAATAAATGTATCCTGG
>NW_007790305.1:0-2022 GCF_000696425.1 Galeopterus variegatus
ATGGATGGATGGATGGATGGATGGATGGATGGATGATGGATGATAGATGGATGGATGGATGATAGATGGATAGATGGATGGATGGATGGATGGATGGATGGATGGATGGATGATAGATGGATGGATGGAATGGATGGATGGATGGATGGATGGATGGATGGATGGATGGATGGATGGATGGATGGATGGATGGATGGATGGATGGATGGATGGATGGATGGATGGATGGATGGATGGATGGATGGATGGATGGATGGATGGATGGATGGATGGATGGATGGATGGGATGATAGATGGATAGATGGATGGATGGATGGATGGATGATGGATGATAGATGGATGGATGGATGGATGGATGGATGATGGATGATAGATGGATGGATAGATGGATGGATGGATGATGGATGATAGATGGTAGATGATGGCAAAGCCTTTCCCAGGTCAATAGACCCAGGCTTCTTTCACTGTTCGGAGCTTGTGATATATTAAGAAAATAAGTAATGCCAAAGTAAAGTTACAGTACTTGTGCTATGTTTAAAATATTAACATATTTACAATTTTAATGTGCACTTAAAATTTCACTGTTGTGGGACCTTAATTGGATTAAATGAGTTATTATCTTTAAAGGGTTCAGAACCGGGCCTGGTACACAACAAGTACCATGTGTTGGCTATTGTTTATATTGTCATTTCAAAACTATGTCAAAAGTTTCATTTTGAGGTCCTCTGTGAACATGTGGCTCAGACCCAGGGGCCTCCTTCCCTCACACCCCCCACTGCACATAATCAGCCCTGGCCGGATGAATAGAAGGACGACTTTCTTTTGAGGAGCAGTCCTCGTTTAATCCCTTTTCCTCAGCTCTGAAAGTTTTTATTGTAGTTGCGTGTTGAAAGAAGTTGTTTTAGCTGATAAAGTATATTATATTTGGTGAAAACAAAAGAGGTTTACAAGCAGCTGTGTAGCAGTAGAAAGAGCACTGGTCTTTCAGCCCTGATGTCTACGCCTGACTCTGTCCCTAAGATATTGTGTGACCTCGAGCCAATTCCTTCTCCCTTCTGGGCCTCAGTCTTCTTATCTGTAAAAAGAGGAGAGAATCCGACCAGATGACCTCTAAGTTTCACTTGAGTTTTGGAAATATGATGAACCTCTCGGTCCACTGGTAGGACAGGATGATCATGTGAGCAGACCAATAACATCCCCAGATTGCTGGGCAAGGTGGCATCCGGCCATCTCACTCCCTCACCGAGTAAGGGAGAGCAGGCCATCAGGTGACCCCAAGAGAAACTCCAGGTGACCCCAAGGAGTGACGAGGGGCAGAAGGATAGGACAGTTGACCTCTGTTTCAGATTTTCAGGCTATGGCTCAGCTGATAAGTAACAGATCCGTGTCACCTTGGAATTTGTGTGTGTGGAGGTGGAGGGGTGGGATAAGAATAGAAAAGGAACTACCATTTTTGAGGGTCTACCATGAACCAGGTAGGATGCTAGGTATTTCCAAGCACATTATTGTGATCTCTATTTTACAGACAAGAAGAGTAAAGCTCAGAGAGATGGTGTGAGTCCAGCAGGCTGATTCTCATTCCCACTCTCTCTCCGACTGCCCTTGTAATCAAAGGAGCCAGACTAGGCTCCGCTTCAGGAGCCCTTTCCTGACATAACTCCAGGGCCTCAGTTGCACAGGATGAATCTTGTTAGCCTTTATAATAGCTAAGATGTATGAAGGGGTTTGGACCAAAAACACTGGGTTAGCCCACAGCACAAGTGTTTGGCTTCTCCACAACACACGACCAGAGTGAGACCCTCCCTTTTTTGACTAACCCAGCAGAGGAGCATTTTTCTCATCAGTCCTGTGAAGAATTCAGTCGCTGCCCCAAGCACAAGGCAAAAATCCTCGAAGCCATCCCAATAGCTTCAAGAAGCCTGCTTCTCTCAACCGAAGCCCCTCTCCCGACCATATCCAGTGGTGTTTCCTCATCTCCTGCCATGGCTCATTCCCCTCACAGGTTTTCATGTGAATTATTTT
>NW_007790306.1:0-2021 GCF_000696425.1 Galeopterus variegatus
AAAAAAAAAAAGAACTGGGATAAAATTAACAGGGTAAAGAGATTTATATGAATGAGCTCGTTTTTGTCAACTTGGTGTTGAGTGCTCAGTGAATACCAACCCCCAGCAGAGTGGGACTCCATGGCAAGGCAGCTGGGACCACCACGTGCACACACAGGACGTGGCAAAATGGAGAGTGCTGCTGCTTGCCTGCCCCCCGGCATCTCTCTAGAACCAAGCAGCTCTCTCCAAAGGCTCTCTCTCTAACACAGATGAATGCCAACCACGATGAAATAACTGCCAGTCAACGTGAAAACGGCTTTTGACACAGGGAATCCACTCATCCACTGAACTCAGCCCTGTCATCCCACAGACTCCCCAACTCCACAACTGTCCACATTTGAGGAAGTTGCCCAAGTGGGGGTGCTCAAGAATCATGTAAAGTGTCTAACATTAGGGGAGAAGCCGCAAGGACATATTGCAGGATGTCCAAAGAAAGGTCTCCATCTCATGTTCAGCAGCAAGAAATCAGAACAGTTATATTGGGGTCTGAGCATTTTAGGCAAACACAAAAGCCTAATAGCATCTCGACTAGACATCTGTGGTAGTTAGTATACAACTGGTGAATCTGGTCATTCTTGGGGTAGAAGGTGCTAAATATTAACGAACCATGCAATCAAGACAAGGCTCTTGACTGAATTGGGTTGGATCAATTCTATTTCAAATCCCAAGGTGATGAAATCAAAGAGGAGATGCCTGAGGCTGGGCCAGGCAAGAGAGATGCTGATTAATGTTGAGAAGAGAGAAAAGTGCCTCCAAAGGTCCCAGGCTCATAAGGACAAAGGGAAACTGGAAACCCGGGGACAGTAGATCGTGGCACGCACCGAAGGTAGCCTCCCTGCCCCTGAAACCAACAGCCCCCTCTCCCCCTCAGTAAAGGGAGAGCTGCGTCCCTGGGGAGGGAGGCAGCGGGTCCTAATCAGGGGCCCCCAAATCCGACTGTACAGTGGCACTGGGGTCCCGCCCACTGAGTCAGAATCCCTTGGGCAGGTGTCCAGGTAGCAGTGTTCTTAACAAGCTTCCAGGAAAGTCCAGAGCCCGCCTGGCCCTGGTGGAGCAGATCTGCATTTGGGAATCAGGGCCCTGAGACCCAAGGCTGTGCTCACATCAAACCCAGTTAGGCATTTGAAGACCCCCCAAAACCTGGGGGCTGGGGGGCTTTTGTGGACCCAATGTGGTGTAAAAAATAGAAAACTGCAAATGCTGGCTATCAGTACAGATGCCTCCTCTCCCTCACTCAGCCACAGTGCTACTGTGCTGCAGCCAAACGCCTTCCCGTTTGGCAGCAGGTCCTGCGCTGTGCTTGCTGTCTGGGCCCCGGCTGCAGATGTCGTCTCTCTGCTCCTATTTCAACTTTCTGGGCATTTTGTGGTAATTATATTTGAGGGAGAAACAACACTAAGCTTGAGGGATCTATAGTTTGGGTCTGCAAAGTGAAGAGGTTAGAGAGTTACAGATGAATGGGTGACAGAGCCCAGCATTCTGCCTGTTACTGTCCTGGCAGGGACAGGAGATGCAGGCTGGGCCAGAGCAGAACCCTGTGTAAGGCAGGTGGTCCTGAAGGGGACCCGGAGACTAAAGTAGTGATGCCTCCTGTAGAGATGAACAAACAGGCAATGGGCTAAGGTCAATCTCCTAATGTATATTTTGGGGTTGCAAGGGAACAGTATAGAATTTTCTGGTCATGCCTTGCCCAGCTACATTCAGAAATCCCCCTGCCCTGGGAACAGCCCTTGGTTCACGGGGTGGCTCCCAGTGGTTCTGTGTGCACTAGGTGGGTGGGACTGCTTATAGCACAGACAAGCTCTGTGGCCAGACCCCTGGGAGGCCCAGCCACATGGCCTTGGGTGAGCTGGTTAACCTTCTGTGCCTCCATTTTTTTACCTGTAAAACTAGGGTACTAATGGTAGCTACATGTAGGGTGGTCATGAGGACTAAATGAGTTAACATATGTTGAATGCTTAGTGTCTGGCACTTAATAC
>NW_007790307.1:0-2021 GCF_000696425.1 Galeopterus variegatus
GTTTTCATTGTGCAGTGCTTGATCCCACCCTTTACAATATACAGTAGGCACAGTAATTGGAGTGCAGTTGATTCATATTCATCTTTTAAAATCAATATTTAGACCTGTGGTTTCGAAGTTTTTGATATTAGTATCCCTTCACATTTTTAAAGATGAACCCCCAAAACTCTTGTTAATGTGGGTTGTATCTATTGATACTGAATGGATTAGAAATTTTAAATGATACATTTAAAAGTATTACATAATTTCCAAATAACAATATTATTTAATTAAATGCTAACAGAAATAATACATTTCATGAAAAATAACTATTTTTAAAACAAAATGTTTAGTGATAAAAATTGCATCGTTTTACATTTTTACATATTCCTTTAATGTTTGGGTTTAGAGATGGCAGCTGGAATTTTATATGCTTCTGCATTCAATTTGATGCAATATGTTGTTTGGGTTGAAGTATGCAAAGAAAATTCAGACTCACACACATTTATATTTTAAAATGACAGGAATGTTTTAATAGCCTCTTCACAGAATTTTTATTCACAGAGACTTTTTATTACCGATTCAACCTCGTTACTTGTTATTTGTCTATTTAGGTTTTCTATTTCTTTTGGTTCAGTCTTGGTAGGTCATATGTGTGCAGGAATTTATCCATTTATTCTAGGTTTTTATATTTATTGGTGTATAGTTGTTCATAATAGTCTCTAATGATTTTTGTCTTTCAGCGCTATCTGTTGTAATGTCTCCATTTGCATCTCTGATTTTTTTTATTTGGGTCTTCTCTCTTTTTTTCTTGTTTAGTATGGCTAATGGTTTATCAATTTTGTTTATCTGCACAAAGGATAACTTCTCATTTGATTAATCTTTTGTATTGTATTTTTCACTTATGTCTATTCAGACTTTTATTATTTCTTTTTTCTACTTATTTTGGGTTTATTTGCTCTTGCTTTTCTAGTTCCTTGAGGGTGCATTGTTAGTCTGTTTATTTAAAATATTTCTTTCTTTCTTTCTTTTTTTTTTGTAGGCATTTATTGCTATGCCTTTTTCTTTTAGTACTGCCTTGACTGTATCCCACAGGTATTGGTATGTTGTGTTTCTGTATTCATTAATTTCAAGAAAACTTTTGATTTTGTTCTTAATCTTTTCTTTGACCCATTGGTGGACAAGAGTAAGTTGTTTTATTTCTACGTATCTGTGTAGTTTCACAAGTTCCTCTTTTTGTTTGTTTCTAGTTTTATTCCATTATAGTTAGAAAAAATACTTTACATGATTTCTATTTTTTTTTAACTTGTTGAGACTTATCTCATGGCCCAACACATGGTCGATCCTGGAGAATGTTCCATGTAGTAATGGAAACAATGTGTATTCTGCAGCTGCTGAATAAAATTCCGTGTATATGTCTGTTAGTATGTCTGGCCTATAGTGCCATTTAAATCCAATGATTCCTTATTGATTTTCTGTCTCAATGAACTGTTCAATGCTGACAGTGGGGTGTAAACGCCCCCAACTATTGTGTTGGTGTCTATCTCTCCCTTTAGATCTGATAATGTTTGCTTTATATATCTAGCTGTTCCAGTGTTCGGTGTATATATAAAATTGTTATATCCTCTCACTGTATTGATCTCTTTATCATTATATAATGTCCTTCTTTGTCTCTTAGTGCACATTTTGATTTAAAGTCTGTTTTATCTGATATAAGTATAGCTACTCCTGCTTGCTTTTGTTTTCCATTTGCATGGAATATCTTTTTCCACCCCTTCACTTTCAGTCTGTGTGTGTCTTTGTAGGTGTGTTTTTTGTAGGCAGCATATGGATAGATCATGTTTTGATTTAATCCATATAGACAGTCTATGTATTTCAATTGGAGCATTTAATCTGTTGACATTCAAGCTTATTATCCATATGTGAGGTCTTAGTCCTCTCGTTTTGTTGGTTGTTTCCTGATGGTTTTGTGTATGCTATGTTCCTTTATTCTTTTATTGTTTATCCTTGGAGTTTGGTGGATTTCTATATTGATAAGTTTT
>NW_007790308.1:0-2021 GCF_000696425.1 Galeopterus variegatus
CCGAAGTATTCATTTAATGAAGTAAAAAACACAACTGAGAGCTTAAGCAACAGGCTAGAGCGAGCAGAAGAAAGAATTCCTAATCTTAAAGAAAGTCTTTTTGAAATAACTCATGCAGACAAAAAAAGAATTTTAAAAAATGAAGAAAATCTAAGGTAGCTAGTAGATGCTTTAAGTGCTCAAACATCTGAATCATTGGTGTTTTGGAAGGGAAGAGAAAGGAAAATTCATTGAAAACATATTCGACAAAATAATTATGGAAAACTTCCCAGTAAGAGGGAAAGACACAGGCCTTCAGATTTGGGAAGCTCATCATCCCCAAATAGATTCAATTCAAAAAGTTGCTCTCAAACACATATTATAATCAAAGAGCAAAACTCAAAGACAATGAGAGAATCCTAAAAGCAACAAGAGAAAAGAATCATCACCTTTAAGGAAGTTGCCATCAAACTAATAGTAAACCTCTCAACAGAAACTATATAGGTCAGAAGAGAATGAGATGATATATTCAAAAAACTAAAAGAAAAAACCCAAACTGCCAGCCAAGCATACTATATGTGGCAAGGCTAGAAATGAAGGGGAAATACTGTATTTCCCAGAAAAACAAAAAGTACAGGATTTCACCAACAGATGACCAGCCTGACAAGAAATCTTCAAGGAAGTCCTGTATCTTGAATTCAAAAAAACAATAATCACTAACACAAATACACAAGAAAGAACAAAACCCACTGGTAGAACAAAAATTCAAGCAAGAAAGAGAAGGAAATTATATGTTACCAACTCAAAAGACCAACAGATACCAAAGACAAATAATAAAATGGAAAAACAGGAACAAAAGATATTTAAAACATCCAAACAAAAATCCAGTAAAATGCCAGAAAACAGTACCTTTCAATAAGAACCCTAAATGTAAATGGGTTAAACTCCCCACTGGAAAGATATAGACTGCTTGATTGGATTACAAAGCTAGACCCAACTATATGCTGTCTACAACAGACTCACCTCACCAGTGAAGACACTCACAGACTAATAGTGAAAGGATAGAAAAAGATACACCACATAAATGGAAATCAAAAATGAGCAGGAGTAGCTATTCTTATATCAGATAAAATAGATATTAAGCCAAAAACTGCAAAGAGAGACAAGGAAGGCCATTATATAATTATAAAGGGATTTATCCAGGAAGAAGACATAGCAATCATAAATATGTATGCAACTTTTACTGGAGCACCCAGCTCTATGAAACAAACAATATTAGACATAAAGAAAGACATTCAAATATGACAATAGTAGGCGACTTTAGTACTCCTGTCTCAGCATTGGACAGATCATCTTGGCAACAAATCAACAGAGAAACACAGGATTTAAACTAGACTTTAGACCAATTGAATGTGGCAGATATCTACAGAATATTTCAATCAACAACCACAGAATTCTCATTCTTTCCATAAGCACTGGAACATTATCCTGGATAGACCACATGTTAGGTTGCAAATCAAGTCTCAAAAAATTTTAAAAAATAATATTATTTCAAGTATCTTTTCATACCACAATGGATTAAAACTGGGAATCAGTAACAATCAAACCCTGGAAAATATATTAACCTATGGAAATTAAACAACATGATCCTGAACAAGCTATGGGTCCAAGAAGAAACTAAACAGGAAGTCAAAACATATCTTGAAACTAATTAAAGACACATCATACCAAAACCTGTGGGATACAGCAAAAGCAATACTAAGAGGGAAGTTTATTGCAATAAATTTTTACATCAAAAAAATAGAAATATTTCAAATAAACAACCTTATGTTATACCTCAAAATACGAGAAAAACAAGAACAATCCAGTCCCAAAATTAGTAGATGGAAAGAAATAATTATAATCAGAGCAGAACAAAATGAATCACAGATCCAAAAAATGATACAAAATACCAATGAAACAAAAAGTTGGTATTTGAGAAGATAAGCAAAATAGAGAAACCATTAACCAAGCTAAGTGAAAAAAGAAGAGAGAAGACCCAA
>NW_007790309.1:0-2021 GCF_000696425.1 Galeopterus variegatus
AACCCGTGGCCTTGGTGTTATCAGCACCACACTCTACCGAGTGAGCCACGGGCCAGCCCTATACTCATCTTTTACAGAGAAGAATCACCAACCTCTTCATGCTGCCGTAACCAGAAGTCCTTTTCTATGTTTATGTTTGTTTATTCATCTTTATTATTTATATCTTCTATATACTTGTTAACTTTTCTCTTAATTGATCTTTCAGAGACAGAGAGTAATATTTTAGTCTCCTACAATTGGTTTTATCAATTGATTCTTTTATTTTAAGCAGTTTTGCATTGAGTATTTCTATTAAAATACTGTGTTTTGTACTTTTTTTTTTTTTTTAACGATGACTGGTAAGGAGATCTTAACTCTTGACTTGGTGTTGTCAGCACCATGCTCACCCAGTGAGCTAACCGACCATCCATATATGGGATCCGAACCCGTGTCCTTGGTGTTATCAGCACCACACTCTCCCAAGTGAGCCACAGGCCAACTGTGTTTTGTACTTTTTGGTCATTATAAAATATATCACTTGCTCAGTGTAAAGCCTTAAATGCTACTGTTCTTGTATTTTCACTCATGCTGAATGTTTGTTTATATTTTTCCTGATGTTATTTCAGACTGGACTTAAATAATAGTGACACAAGACTTCATGTGTGTCAGTGTTCCCCAAGACCACCCCCAGGTTTGTGATTCACTAGGAAGACTCAAGAGTACTCAGCACATGTACTCACAGCTGAGATTTATTACAGTAAAGGATGCAAAATAGAATTAGCAAAGGTAAAAGGTGCATGAGCAAAGTCCAGAGCAAACCAGGTATAAGCTCCAACAGTCCTCTCCCAGTAGAGGCACAGAGGACTTGCTTAATTCCTCCAGAAGCAGGTTGTAAAGTATTGTCTACCAGGGAAACTCATTAGAGACTCTGTGCCCAGGGTTTTCATTGGGGGCCTGTCACATAGGTAGCTAGCATGTACTGAAATTCCAGACTGCCAGAAGGAAAGCAGGTGTCCAGCATAAACCACATTGTTTGCACAAACAATGTAAACACAGTAAACCACCTTTATTAATTAGGGAACAGTGAGAACACTCCTAAAATCCAAGTTCCCAGATGCCAGCCAAGGACCAACCTTGCCAGCTGGCCTTTCTAAGAATAGTAATCTCGGGCTTGCTATATTGTTTTCTGCACAGCATCCTTGTCTTCTTTTTTAAAAACACTGAGCTACGGTAGTCCTCCCTTATCTGCGGGGGATATGTACCAAGAACCCCTGCCTAAACCTGCAGGTAGTACCAAACCTTATACCTGTACTGTGGTTTTTCCTATACTCGTACGTACATACCTATGATAAATTTTTATTTATGAATTTGGCACACTAAGAGATTAACAATAATAATAAAATAGAACAGTTATAACAATATATTGTAATAGAAGTTATGTGAATGTGGTCTCTGAAAATATCTTATGGAAGTGAACTCACCCTTGTGATGAGATGAGATGAGATGAGATGATAAAATGCCTCTGTGATGAGATGAAGTGAGGTGAATGACACAGGCATTGTGATTTAGCGTTAACTGTCACACAATTCAGAAAGAGAACCGTCTGCTTTGGGTGATTCTGGATCATGAAGCCATGATGATGTTGATGACTGGATGTCAGGAGCAGACGATGTTGTTGATTAGCCATTGGGTAGTACATACAGCGTGGATGTGCTGGACAGGGCTGTGATTCACGTCCTGGGCAGGCCACTGTGAGATTTCATCATGCTACTCAGAATGACAGCAATTTAAAACTTATGAATTGTTCATTTCTGGAATCTTCCACTGTTTTTGAACCATGGTTGACCACGTATAACCACTGTTTTTGAGCCTTGGTTGACCACATATAACTGAAACTGTGGAAGGTGAAACTGTGGATGGGGGTGGTGGTGATTATACCAGTGTTTCACTCATGAGTGTAATGACAAAAGTTCTTTCATTGGCTTTTTGGCCATTAAGAGTTTAAACCCCAAATGATTTTAAAATATTTTTCACATAGTTTG